>NC_056442.1:35195043-35440043 GCF_018296145.1 Oncorhynchus tshawytscha
ACACAGACAGCGACACATACTCTACTCAAGCGTTCAGACACAACACACATGCATAACATGGACACGTGTAAAAACACACACATACAGTATACAGTTCACACAAACACACACACTCACATGCGAACTACCCCTGCTGAGTGAGAACATGCTCAAAGAGGCTCCCTCCCTTATCCCCGGGGCCACCCTCTCCCTGGCTGTCTGAATCCCCCCAGAGCCTGCAATCATCAGAGGGGATGACTGATAGTGGAACCAACAAGCCACATCATCAAGATAGGTTTGTCTGGAGACATTCATGGTCAGCTGTAATCCTGCTCTAAAGTAAGTCCCAAATGGCACCATAGGGCTCTGGTCAAAAGCAGTTCACTATATAGACAAGCAGTTCACTATATAGGCAATAGGGTGCCTTTTGGGACACCCATCTAGTCTTGCCCAGGCTCTGCCTAGGCTCTTCCCAGTCTCTTGGGCTGTCTGGAACTAGCAGGTTCCCACGGCATAGTCATGTCTGCACAGTAAAGTATGTAGAGTTAGAGCAGTGATATCAGACCAGCAGCCCAGTTCTCTATTTCTCTGGCCCTCTGGCTGCATTTAGACAGGCAGACCAATTCTGATCGTTTTCCAATAATTGGTCTTTTAACTAATCAGATCAGCTTTGAAGATGTGATTGGTCAAAAGACCAATTAGTGGAAAAAATATCAGAATTAGGCTTCCTGTCTAAACTTAGTGTCTGTCTCTCTCCCAGGCCCTTAATCCGGCCTAAAATCCCATCAGCCCCTGGGGCATGGGTGGGGCCCAACAGCTGTCCAGATGCTAGAATACTCACGTGACTCCCCAGGCCAGATCTACTAAACGTTGGCACCTGTGTAAAGTTTGCACCTGTTATTAAGAAAGGAATAGGGAAGACAACGTTAACATATGCTTGTATAATGCACATGTTGTTCCCAATAACAGGTGTAGCCTAGATTTTGCACTTCTCCAAATGCTAAGTCAGTCAGCCCCCCTCCCTTATTCTAGCAGCCCTGAGCCCCTGCCAGGTATCCTCCTCTAACCCATCATTACTGGATCAAACTAGCAGCCCTGAGCCCCTGCCAGGTATCCTCCTCTAACCCATCATTGCTGGATCAAACTAGCAGCCCTGAGCCCCTGCCAGGTATCCTCCTCTAACCCATCATTACTGGATCAAACTAGCAGCCCTGAGACCCTGCCAGGTATCCTCCTCTAACCCATCATTACTGGATCAAACTAGCAGCCCTGAGCCCCTGTCAGGTATCCTCCTCTAACCAATCATTACTGGATCAAACTAGCAGCCCTGAGCCCCTGCCAGGTATCTTCCTCTAACCCATCATTGCTGGATCAAACTAGCAGCCCTGAGACCCTGCCAGGTATCCTCCTTTAACCCATCATTACTGGATCAAACTAGCAGCCCTGAGCCCCTGCCAGGTATCTTCCTCTAACCCATCATTGCTGGATCAAACTAGCAGCCCTGAGACCCTGCCAGGTATCCTCCTTTAACCCATCATTACTGGATCAAACTAGCAGCCCTGAGCCCCTGCCAGGTATCCTCCTTTAACCCATCATTACTGGATCAAACTAGCAGCCCTGAGCCCCTGCCAGGTATCCTCCTCTAACCCATCATTACTGGATCAAACTAGCAGCCCTGAGCCCCTGCCAGGTATCTTCCTCTAACCCATCATTACTGGATCAAACTAGCAGCCCTGAGACCCTGCCAGGTATCCTCCTTTAACCTATCATTACTGGATCAAACTAGCAGCCCAGCCCTCAGGTATCCTCCTCTAACCCATCATTACTGGATCAAACTAGCAGCCCTGAGCCCCTGTCAGGTATCCTCCTCTAACCCATCATTACTGGATCAAACTAGCAGCACTTCATGCTGTTTTTCTCCCAACAAAAACAAGTCAAATCAAAATATTTAATCTAGGCCGTGCAATGTGTGAATGTATCATATTTCTTCTTTTGGAAAACACACACACAGTGCTCTAGCGACTCTAGCATCTGTTTGTTTTAGAAGACATTCACCCTCATCCCCCTCTCCTTCCCCCTTCCTCTCCTCCCTCCATCTTCTCTCTCCATCAAACATCCCCGTCCATCCGCCCCTCCATCCCTTCGCCCCTAGCTGGAACAATATGGAACAGGGGTGTGTAGACAGAATAGCTTGTGCTACCAATTAAACGAGCGCTGCTTCGCTTTGAAGAACTGCTTGCCACAAGACAAAGCACTGTGTTTGTAATCTAGTCTAGTGATTCCTTGCCGGCCCGAACTCATCAATCCTGCCTGGCTGCAGCGGGGAGGGTGGGTGGGTGGGTGGGGGGTACCATGGACAGTGCCCACCCCACAGCAGTGTACATGAACCACCCCACAGCTCCACATGGCCACGTTGGGACTCATACCCTGGACACAAGGTCCTACTGTATGTACCTCCTTTACCCCTCACCTGTCCCAAATTAAACACAGTTCCCTACATACTGCATTACTTTTGACCAAAGCCAGGGCCCTGGTCTAAAGTAGTGTACTATATTGGGAATATAGCCCTGGTCGACACAGGGGTAGCTAGACATCAGTCATGGAGGCCCAGCTGCTGTACTTAGAGTCATACCCATCCTGTGAGCCACTGAGAATATATTTATAGTACCAGGGATATGGGCCATTTCATGGTACCTTACAGGCAAACTACTGCATGTGCATTCAGCCCACAGCCAGTAAACATAGACTTCTAGGATACCTTGCAAGATGTGGAGAAGAAAATAGGACTGGTTATTTAGGATTTAATGACCCGCACACAAAGTAATTGCTATGTCATCTGTGTATCATGCTATATGATACAATATCATTTTTTCCATCTGTTTTGAGCTGAAAGCTATTGTTTACCCAATTGAGATCATCCATATTTGACTGAACAGCTCAGAGCTGTGTAGCATCAGAGACCTATACAGATATACAGAGATCTGATAGGACAGAGCAGTGTATAATTAGAGACCTGTAGAGATCTGATAGGACAGAGCAGTGTATAATTAGAAACCTGTAGAGATCTGATAGGACAGAGCAGTGTAGAATTAGAGACCAGTAGAGATCTGATAGGACAGAGCAGTGTAGAATTAGAGACCAGTAGAGATCTGATAGGACAGAGCAGTGTAGAATTAGAGACCTGTAGAGATCTGATAGGACAGAGCAGTGTATAATTAGAAACCTGTAGAGATCTGATAGGACAGAGCAGTGTAGAATTAGAGACCAGTAGAGATCTGATAGGACAGAGCAGTGTCGAATTAGAGACCAGTAGAGATCTGATAGGACAGAGCAGTGTCGAATTAGAGACCAGTAGAGATCTGATAGGACAGAACAGTGTAGAATTAGAGACCAGTAGAGATCTGATAGGACAGAGCAGTGTAGAATTAGAGACCTGTAGAGATCTGATAGGACAGAGCAGTGTAGAATTAGAGACCTGTAGAGATCTGATAGGACAGAGCAGTGTAGAATTAGAGACCTGTAGAGATCTGATAGGACAGAGCAGTGTATAATTAGAGACCTGTGGAGATCTGATAGGACAGAGCAGTGTAGAATTAGAGACCAGTAGAGATCTGATAGAAGAGATAGACCAGCGTAGCCAGTCAGTACAGTGCAGGTCTATTGGTCAGGCTGTTAGTGTGGCTCCCCTCAGATCAGACATCCTCCTCTCCTCTCTTTTCCTCTCCTCCTACCCTCTCCTCCAGTCATTTTTCAATTTCTCATCCTCCTGGAGTAGGCTGAATATTTCTCTCATCCTCCTGAAGGGGCTAGATATTTCTCTCATCCTCCTGGAGTAGACTGAAAATTTCTCTTATCCTCCTGAGTAGACTGAATATTTCTCTCATCCTCTTGGAGTAGGCTGGATATTTATCTCAACCTCCTGGAGTAGGCTGGATATTTCTCTCATCCTCCTGGAGTAGGCTGGATATTTCTCTCATCCTCCTGGAGGGGCTGAATATATTTTTCTCATCCTCCTGGAGTAGGCTGGATATTTTTCTCATCCTCCTGGAGGGGATGAATATTTCTCTCATCCTGCTGGAGTAGGCTGGATATTTATCTCATCCTCCTGGAGGGGCTGAATATTTCTCTCATCCTCCTGGAGTAGCCTGAATATTTCTCTCATCCTCCTGGAGGAGACTGAATATTTCTCTCATCCTCCTGGAGGAGACTGAATATTTCTCTCATCCTCCTGGAGGGGCTAGATATTTCTCTCATCCTCCTGGAGTAGACTGGATATTTCTCTCATCCTCCTGGAGTAGGCTGGATATTTCTCTCATCCTCCTGGAGTAGGCTGAATATTTCTCTCATCCTCCTGGAGGTGCTGGATATTTCTCTCATCCTCCTGGAGGGGATGGATATTTCTCTCATCCTCCTGGAGGGGCTGGATATTTCTCCCATCCTCCTGGAGGGTCTGGATATTTCTCTCATCCTCCTGGAGTAGACTGAATATTTCTCTCATCCTCCTGGAGGAACCTGAATATTTCTCTCATCCTCCTGGAGGAGACTGAATATTTCTCTCATCCTCCTGGAGGGGCTAGATGTTTCTCCCATCCTCCTGGAGGGTCTGGATATTTCTCTCATCCTCCTGGAGTAGACTGAATATTTCTCTCATCCTCCTGGAGGAACCTGAATATTTCTCTCATCCTCCTGGAGGAGACTGAATATTTCTCTCATCCTCCTGGAGGGGCTAGATATTTCTCTCATCCTCCTGGAGTAGACTGAATATTGCTATCATCCTCCTGGAGTAGCCTGGATATTTCTCTCATCCTCCTGGAGGGGCTGAATATTTCTCTCGACCTCCTGGAGTAGGCTGAATATTTCTCTCATCCTCCTGGAGTAGACTGGATATTTCTCTCATCCTCCTGGAGGGGCTGGATATTTCTCTCATCCTCCTGGAGGGGCTGGATATTTATCTCATCCTCCTGGAGTAGGCTGAATATTTATCTCATCCTCCTGGAGGGGCTGGATATTTCTCTCATCCTCCTGGAGGGGCTGGATATTTCTCTCATCATCCTGGAGTAGACTAAATATTTCTTTCATCCTCCTGGAGGGGATGAATATTTCTCTCATCCTCCTGGAGGGGCTGGATATTTCTCTCATCCTGCTGGAGTAGACTGAATATTTCTCTCATCCTCCTGGAGGGGCTGGATATTTCTCTCATCCTCCTGGAGGTGCTGGATATTTCTCTCATCCTCCTGGAAGGGCTGGATATTTCTCTCATCCTCCTGGAGGTGCTGGATATTTCTCTCATCCTCCTGGAGGGGCTGGATATTTCTCTCATCCTCCTGGAGTAGACTGGATATTCCACTCTCTCCACTCAATTTGTTTTCCATTTGTCCACTCTGGTCTTCTCTAGAAATTCGTAGCCACCCAACAGTTTGTCTTTCTCTCAGCAATCACGCAAGGTCTGTCCTCCTAGCTGTTTGGTTTGGTGTGCTCTGCTCTGCTGTGTCATGTTGATGGATGATCAGAGACTGACCTCTTGGCTGGCATGAGCATACACAAACACACAACCCACACACACACATATACACTATGGTCTCTCCTTTTTTCCAGATTTAATTACTCTTACCTCATCTGGGCCTTTCTTCTAATTTAATGGTCAATAATGACAGGGATGAAAGCAGCTTATTTTCACCACTCAGACCAGTTACATAAATTAAATTGATTGTCACCATTAGATGGACATGGCCAGCATATTATAGAAACGGGGTTATAATTAGATAAACAAATGTGTGTGTCTGTGTTTCTGTGTGTGTGAATGTGTTTGTGGGGTAGTTGTTTGCATGGGTGTCATGCACACATGTGTGTGTGTGGTGCCTCAATGTATTTGAAAATGTGAATGTGTCTCTTTGTGTGTTTTGAGGTATGGGTGTGGTGTGTGCCACCCTGCCATCTGGTCCTGTCACCTTAACTGAGTGTTGCAGTAGTAGAGTGGGACAAAGACACAGAGTTGGCAGCAGTCAGATGAGGAAAGTGTCTTCTTTGGCCCACTGACTTGATGTGATCATGTAAGTCTGGGTGTGTTATGCAAAGGCTGCTGTCAGCAATGCCACTCTATCTCTGCTGTGCTGGCAGTGACAGGTGCTGGGAGCTGCAGCGTGTGTGTGGGGTGCGTGTATGTGGTGTGTGTGTGTGGTGTGTGTGTGAGGTGCGTGTGTGTGGTGTGTGTGTGTGTGGTGTGTGTGTGTGTGGTGTGTGTGTGGGTGCGTATTTGGTGTGTGTGTGTGTGTGTGTGGTCTGTGTGTGTGGTCTGTGTGTGTGGTGTGTGTGTGTGTGTGTGTGTGGTGTGTGTGTGGGTGCGTATTTGGTGTGTGTGTGTGTGGTCTGTGTGTGTGGTATGTGTGTGTGTGGTGTGTGTGTGTGGTGCGTGTGTGTGTGTGTGTGTGTGTGTGTGGGTGCGTATTTGTGTGTGTGTGTGGGGTGTGTGTGTGTGTGAGGTCTGTGTGTGTGGTATGTGTGTGTGTGTATGTGTGTGTGGTGTGTGTGTGTGTGTGTGTGTGGTGCGTGTGTGTGGTGTGCGTGTGTGGTGCGTGTGTGTGGTGCATGTGTGTGTGGTGCGTGTGTGTGTGTGTGTGTGTGTGTGTGTGTGTGTGTGTGTGTGTGTGGTGTGTGTGTGTGTGTGTGTGTGTGTGTGGTGTGTGTGTGTGTGTGTGTGGGTGGTGTGTGTGTGTGTGTGGGGGTGCGTGTGATAGAAAGTCCACTAGCTTTGTTATTATCACCCACTCTGTCTCCATCTCCTGTCTCAGTGTGGGGGCAGACGGGCCACAGAACATGGAATAGCTCAACATCTTAACACTCGTGGTTAAAACACAGCCAGCTAAGGGCAGGTAGCTAGAGTAGAGCTGGAATACTGCAGGGCTTTTAGGCTATGTGGGCTGTTTCAGCACCACGGACAGCTTCAGCAACAGAGACAGCTACAGAACTATGGGACGCTACTGAACATAATATAGTATGGGGGATTCAGCACCATGGATAGCTCCACACACAGTCCAGTATGGGGGGTTTCAACACCATGGATAGCTCCACACACAGTCTAATATGGGGGTTTCAGCACCATGAATAGCTCCACACACAGTCTAGTATGGGGGTTTCAGCACCATGGATAGCACCACATGCAGTCTGGTATGGGGGTTTCAGCACAATGGATAGCTCCACATGCAGTCTGGTATGGGGGTTTTCAGCACCATGGATAGCTCCACACACAGTCTGGAATGTGGGTTTCAGTCACATGGATAGCGCCACACCGAGTCTTGTATAGTGGTTTCAGCACCATGGATAGCGACACCTGGTGTCTTGTATCAGGTAATGAGCAGTCTTTCATAGTATTACACTGCATCCTATCATTCTGTTTCTGTCTTTCCTTTTTGCTTAGTCAAACTGGTGTGTTACAGCAATATGAATATATCGAAGCTCAGACTAGCAGTGGCCCAGACTAGCGGTGGCCCAGACTAGCGGTGGCCCAGACTAGCGGTGGCCCAGACTAGCAGTGGCCCAGACTAGCAGTGGCCCAGACTAGCAGTGGCCCAGACTAGCAGTGGCCCAGACTAGCGGTGGCCCAGACTAGCAGTGGCCCAGACTAGCGGTGGCCCAGACTAGCGGTGGCCCAGACTAGCAGTGGCCCAGACTAGCGGTGGCCCAGACTAGCGGTGGCCCAGACTAGCAGTGGCCCAGACTAGCAGTGGCCCAGACTAGCAGTGGCCCAGACTAGCGGTGGCCCAGACTAGCAGTGGCCCAGACTAGCGGTGGCCCAGACTAGCGGTGGCCCAGACTAGCGGTGGCCCAGACTAGCGGTGGCCCAGACTAGCGGTGGCCCAGACTAGCGGTGGCCCAGACTAGCGGTGGCCCAGACTAGCAGTGGCCCAGACTAGCAGTGGCCCAGACTAGCAGTGGCCCAGACTAGCGGTGGCCCAGACTAGCAGTGGCCCAGACTAGCGGTGGCCCAGACTAGCGGTGGCCCAGACTAGCAGTGGCCCAGACAGACAGCAGTGGCCCAGACTAGCAGTGGCCCAGACTAGCGGTGGCCCAGACTAGCAGTGGCCCAGACTAGCAGTGGCCCAGACTAGCAGTGGCCCAGACTAGCAGTGGCCCAGACTAGCAGTGGCCCAGACTAGCAGTGGCCCAGACTAGCAGTGGCCCAGACTAGCAGTGGCCCAGACTAGCAGTGGCCCAGTGGCCCAGACTAGCAGTGGCCCAGACTAGCAGTGGCCCAGACTAGCAGTGGCCCAGACTAGCAGTGGCCCAGACTAGCGGTGGCCCAGACTAGCGGTGGCCCAGACTAGCAGTGGCCCAGACTAGCAGTGCCCAGACTAGCGGTGGCCCAGACTAGCAGTGGCCCAGACTAGCGGTGGCCCAGACTAGCGGTGGCCCAGACTAGCGGTGACCCAGACTAGCGGTGGCCCAGACTAGCGGTGGCCCAGACTAGCAGTGGCCCAGACTAGCAGTGGCCCAGACTAGCGGTGGCCCAGACTAGCTGTGGCCAGACTAGCGGTGGCCCAGACTAGCAGTGCCCAGACTAGCAGTGGCCCAGACTAGCAGTGGCCCAGACTAGCAGTGGCCCAGACTAGCAGTGGCCCAGACTAGCAGTGCCCAGACTAGCAGTGGCCCGGGGGTTTCAGGTTAAAGTGTGTGTGGGTTCTAGGAAGAGGAATAGTGATGTTGAGATAACTTTTATGCCAATAACATCAGACATAAGGGAGGCTAAGCACAGTGCACCATCTCCTCTTCTCCTTGTTCTATCACTTTCCCTGTTGTATTTCATCCCTCTTTCCCAAACACATCTCAGAGCCATTAAAATGTCAGCTGGAGCTAGGAGGCAGAATAAGGCTTTGGCGCAAAAATACTGACGCCCTTAATACTTCATACTTTACGACTATTACCCTCACTGTAGTCACATTTAGAGTCATTTTATCCTCAAATTCATATTGGAACTATGTTTCCTCAGCCCATATCAGCCTCTCATCTCAATCTTCCATCTCCTTTCTGTTTACCTTCCCCCAACGATGAACAAATAGGACCATTTTCCAGCAATACGCCAACACTTATATTTCACATTATTTTTCCATTGTGCAATAGAGGCCAATAGGCTGGTGACAGCCAGTACCTTATTCCACTAAGCTCACTGACTTCTCCCTGTTCACACACATGTTCATGAATCCATACAAGCACGCATGGACGCACACACACACACACACACACGCACACGCACACGTACTCACACTCACACACACACACATATACACACACACAGACATATACACACATATACACACACTCACACACACACACATATCCATCCTCCTAATGATGTTAATAAAATGCACATTTTAATAGGCTAAATTGGAGCCACTGTCTTCATCTGGCGTTTGTCTCATCTCATTAGTATTTTTCTCCACCATTAGAATGAGTCTAACTCTGCATGAAAGGAAGGAACACAGAGTGTGTCTGTAGCTCGGTGCCCTTGAAGAAGGCTTGGCAGCGTAACACTGTAACAGAAAACAAACATTCCTTGTCAGACTCTCTTCCTCTCTTCCTGTGGTTCTGACATCAGCTGCAGAGCCCCATTGAAAGGGGAGGAGAGTTAGCCAGCTACCTCTTGACATCGCTTCCCAAGTTAAAGCTCCATCTCATTACTGTTTGACCAGCCTGGCCCTAACAGCAGTGGTCAGATGATCAGACCCAGTCCTGTTGTCTGCACCATGACACCACACCACACTAAGCTGGCTGGGCTTCAGGGTTGTTAGCATGAGCACAGTGGGGAGTAAAATAGCCTCACGCAATCCCTATAGCACTCCTGTTTGAATGAACACACATACACACACACACACAAACACACACAAACAGACACCCCTTTCATTGTCTGCTCAGTATGCCATGGGCAAGGACAGGTAATTACAGCACCCACACACTGAGCGCAACACATGCACACTGCATGGAAAACCATGCCCACTGGCTAGTAGACTGGTAGATTACATAGTAAACATACACACACTGTGTGAAGCTACTGCAACTACACAGAGGCAAAGCCCTGCTATCTGCTTAGCCTGAGCAAGCCCTAACACATGGAGGCTTATGGCTAAAGAGCCCACTCCTCTACTCCTCTCTAAAGAGACTGCTCCTTCATGTCTTTCACTGGTCTCAGAGAGGCAGAGTTTGGGTGACTGTGTGTGCCACTAATGTTCAGTTCAACGATAATGCTGCTAAAGCAATTTAGAAAGGGGAACATCATTAGAAAACACTGCTTTTGATACAAGGAAAGCAAAGGTTAATCCGAATGGCTTTTTTTAGGGGGTTGCTGCCTGCTCTGGACATTTTGTCTGCTTTCTGCTTTCTTCCTGGAGAGGCAGGCTGGTTGAGAGGACTGAGGAGAGGAGCTGAGAGCAGCACACTGCCAAAAGGCTTCTGGCTTTCGCCACAGACAATTGAATACTTACAAATACTATTCTGAGAAATGTTCTTAGAAGCCAACAACAACATTACCACATTTGACTTGTACCTGTATACCAACAAAATACTATATGTATAACACACATCAAATGTGTTATGCCATGTACCACACATAATATTATGTTATTTAACATTACTTTGTCAACTACAAACGTAACTTCTCTTGAGCCTACATCTGATTCCATCACGACACAATGTTTTACTACATCTACAATTCCCTTATGATGTTGATAAGGTCACTGCATCCCTCATTGTGTGGGCTGTGGACATGATGGCTTTGTGTATGAGTGTGTCTGTGTGAGTGAGCGAGCGAGTGAGATGTGTGTGAGGCTGGATAGAGCTACCATAAGGTTTATGTGTGAGTAGGTCAGGTGGTAGAGTGAGATGTGTGTGAGATATGTGTGAAGCTGGATAGAGCTACCATAAGGTTTATGTGTGAGTAGGTCAGGTGGTAGAGTGAGAGGTGTCAGTGTGTGCTAGGAAAGGTGTGAGAGAACCTGGAGGGTTAAAGTTGACAATCGTGTACTGCGAGTTCCTACTTCAAGCTAGCCATCACTATTGGCTGAGATAATGGAGGGGTTGGCCATGTTGACGGTTGACCATGACTATTGGCTGAGATAATGGAGGGGTTGGCCATGTTGACGGTTGACCATGACTATTGGCTGAGATAATGGAGGGGTTGGCCATGTTGACGGTTGACCATGACTATTGGCTGAGATAATGGAGGGGTTGGCCATGTTGACGGTTGACCATGACTATTGGCTGAGATAATGGAGGGGTTGGCCATGTTGACGGTTGACCATGACTATTGGCTGAGATAATGGAGGGGTTGGCCATGTTGACGGTTGACCATGACTATTGGCTGAGATAATGGAGGGGTTGGCCATGTTGACGGTTGACCATGACTATTGGCTGAGATAATGGAGGGGTTGGCCATGTTGACGGTTGGCCATGCGTTTACATGTGAATTCTTAAGAGATGGATGGGTCTATATTTTAAGAGGGTGTGAACAATGCTGAATGGGCATAAACAAAGAAGAGCTCTCTCGCACTAAGCTTTTGTAAAAAAATATATATTAAAAAAAACATATAGGATTTTTCGACACAAGCCTGAGTTAGGACGGGCAGTCACATACTTGAGTGTAAGTGAGTGGGCCGTTATTAGTAGTACAATGTGTGAGATATGTAGGGTATTCAATATATGCATTAGGTATGTAGTATAGGCTACATTGCATACTTGCGAGGTGTTGGTAGGAGTACACTATGTGAGACATGCTGAAAATTTGACATGTGTCTTAGGCATGTACTGTACAGTCGTGAGTGAATGAGGTATTGGTGTTCTAGGCTAAATATGAGAGGTATGCAGACAGAGAGAGTGGGGGAAAGAGAGAGAGAGAGAGAGAGAGAGAGAGAGAGAGAGAGAGAGAAAGAGAGAGAGAAAGAGAGAGAGAGAGAGAGGGAGAGAGAGTGAAAATGGGGGAATGCCATGCTTTTTCAATTTCAGTCAAGGGGAGGGTTTACTATTGTTTAAATCTAGTCCAGGAGAGGGTCATGTATTTTGTAATTGATGTTTTAGAATTAGTTGCTTATTAGGTTATATATCAATGTGGGCCCGATGCTGCCCCTCATCTCTGATTCTCCACTGAGCACGCAATATCAAGTGCGCCTATAGGCTATTTAGTGTGGTCTCAATCAAATGAACTATAGGCCATGAAGTGCCTGCTCAGAGAAGCACAGAGCATAATAAGAAAGCTTCTGGGATGGTGTAAATACATATAGGCTGCATTACACACTGGATATTGGATATCCCAACCCTGAGCCCCGGCCTGCTCTGCTTTTGCTGATCAAAACACTTTTTGTGTGCTGCCTAACCAATGGTTGTGCTGTGTGGGGCTACGGTGGCAGTTCAGGAAGACAGTCAAAGGCTTCTTCCCAAAATCCTTTTTGATTAGGCCTAGTCCAAAAAAGTCACTATCTTGCCCGTGGACTAGCCTATAGCCTATGTTCTTTTCAGTTTGAGAAGTGTGAAGATGAGGAGGACCAGAGGTCAACTTTGATAGCTTTCTACTACTATAATAGATTTGATTAAAAACAAGATGTTTCTTGCCCAGGGTGAATTTATCAGAGTTACTGACCAAATTCGAGTAACTTACATTGCAGTGCTGAAACAGCATCCGCGGCACAATCAATCGGAAATGGACAGATCATTGTGCTGAAAGCAGGCATATTGAAGTAGGCATAATTCATTTAAAGCATCTTCATTCTAATTACTAACAACTAGAGGGCTTTGTGTTGGAGACTGTTTCTTCCTATTGAAGAAACAATAGGTAGACCTGCCTGTTTGGCACACAGAATTAGACTATAGGCTGCCATATTCATAGACTTGTCGGTCAATTCCACCACCCGCCATGCACTCTTTAAATAACCAACCTCCATGTCAGTGAAGGGCTGTTAAGTTAAAAACAAGGTTTGAATTGAGGGGGTATGAGAGGGTATGACATAGGCCTACCTTTTATTAAAGAAAGTTGTAAAAAGCATAGGCCTACCTACTTAAGATTTTGAAGAAGATAAAAGGGATCCGGTTATACAAAATGATCTATAACAGTGCTTTGGTCCGCGAGGCTTGGTGTTAGAAACAAGCTGTAAAATACCCAGGAAAGACGTGACTTCAATGCATATGGGGATATCACTGTTTGATTTCTTTGACATTGAGGCTGCGCTACGACCTTCTATAGCTGAGGGAAAAATGTACTTTGCTTAGGAAGTCATCTAATTCTGTCACTATCAATTGATGAAGCTCATCACTTTCTTTACAATAGAAGAAGACGTTTAAACCCAGACAGCATTTCTGGCTCCCAAGGTGTGTAGCGGTGTAAGGCACCGCATCTCAGTGCAAGAGGCGTCACTACAGTCCCCTGTTCAAATCCAGGCTGTGTCACATCCGGCCGTGATTGGGTGTCCCATAGGGTGGCGCACAATTGGCCCAGCGTCATCCGGGTTTGGCCGGGTAGGCCACCATTGTAAATAAGAATTTGTTCTTAACTGACTTGCTTAGTTAAAGTGTAAATACATTTAATTACATTTTGGGAAACACTGACCTTCTCTCATTGGGGTCGGTCATGGATGAAGACTAGCCAGCAGTTAAAGCTTACATTCCTCTGTGTCGTTAGGACTACTCTGTCTGGGGTGGAATGGTAGGACTACTCTGTCTGGGGTGGAATGGTAGGACTACTCTGTCTGGGGTGGGGTGGAATGGTGGAATGGACTACTCTGTCTGGGGTGGAATGGTAGGACTACTCTGTCTGGGGTGGAATGGTAGGACTACTCTGTCTGGGGTGGAATGGTAGGACTACTCTGTCTGGGGTGGAATGGTAGGACTACTCTGTCTGGGGTGGAATGGTAGGACTACTCTGTCTGGGGTGGAATGGTAGGCTTAACTTTTGAAATTAACATGCTCAGATTCCTAATGACTTCTCAGAATTAATTATTTGCAAACAGGTACAGTTTGGTTGCAACAAGACACTGATTTGGCATTGGAGAAATAAGATGAACACATAGGCCTATCTCTCTGTCCATTCTTAGCCTGTAATTTCTAATTTGTGTGGTATTAAAAAATATTCTGCTAATATGTAAAATTATGTAGAATTACATGAAGTGTTTATAAAGACAATTTTTTTTCTCTGACCTACAAATACAGTGATAGATTCATGCAAGGCTTTTACAATAAATGAGATCTTTCCATCCTTATCTTGTCCACGGTGTTCTGTGAACCCACAACCTTCTGGCCAGCAGCCGTGTGCACTATAAAAATTCCTGCACTGCCATGTAAAGCAACATTTACAAGACGAAGACCAGTATCTAAAACTGCATGTCTAAGGCTTTGATCTGTCCAAGAAGTGAGGGTAAACGGTAGACACGTTCTCTGCTAACCACTTTGTTTTCATTATTATTTTGGGTAGAGGGGAGGGCGACTTTTCTTCTTCTTCAATCGTTCATGGAGGGTTTAGTTTAAATATATTTTGCTGAAGGGAGGGTCGTCGTTCTCATTTCAGAGAGGTCTGATTTTCTCCATGTAACCGTTATTATAAATAACATTCACTCCCTTAAGAGATAGAAGGAGGGCTAGCAGACAGACAGGGTTAGATAGCTAGCAGACAGACAGGGTTAGATAGCTAGCAGACAGACAGGGTTAGATAGCTAGCAGACAGACAGGGTTAGATAGCTAGCAGACAGACAGAGTTAGATAGCTAGCAGACAGACAGGGTTAGATAGCTAGCAGACAGAAAAAATAAAGGAATAGCTAGCAGACAGACAGGGTTAGATAGCTAGCAGACAGACAGGGTTAGATAGCTAGCAGACAGACAGGGTTAGATAGCTAGCAGACAGACAGGGTTAAATAGCTAGCAGACAGACAGGGTTAGATAGCTAGCAGACAGACAGGGTTAAATAGCTAGCAGACAGACAGGGTTAGATAGCTAGCAGACAGACAGGGTTAGATAGCTAGCAGACAGACAGGGTTAGATAGCTAGCAGACAGACAGGGTTAGATAGCTAGCAGACAGACAGGGTTAGATAGCTAGCAGACAGACAGGGTTAGATAGCTAGCAGACAGACAGGGTTAGATAGCTAGCAGACAGACAGAGTTAGATAGCTAGCAGACAGACAGAGTTAGATAGCTAGCAGACAGACAGGGTTAGATAGCTAGCAGACAGACAGGGTTAAATAGCTAGCAGACAGAAAAAAATAAAGGAATAGCTAGCAGACAGACAGGGTTAGATAGCTAGCAGACAAACAGGGTTAGATAGCTAGCAGACAGACAGGGTTAGATAGCTAGCAGACAGAAAAAAATAAAGGAATAGCTAGCAGACAGACAGGGTTAGATAGCTAGCAGACAGACAGGGTTAGATAGCTAGCAGACAGAAAAAATAAAGGAATAGCTAGCAGACAGACAGGGTTAGATAGCTAGCAGACAGACAGGGTTAGATAAGCAGACAGACAGGGTTAGATAGCTAGCAGACAGACAGGGTTAGATAGATAGCAGACAGACAGGGTTAGATAGCTAGCAGACAGACAGGGTTAGATAGCTAGCAGACAGACAGGGTTAGATAGCTAGCAGACAGACAGGGTTAGATAGCTAGCAGACAGACAGGGTTAGATAGCTAGCAGACAGACAGGGTTAGATAGCTAGCAGACAGACAGAGTTAGATAGATAGCAGACAGACAGGGTTAGATAGCTAGCAGACAGACAGGGTTAGATAGCTAGCAGACAGACAGGGTTAGATAGCTAGCAGACAGAAAAAAATAAAGGAATAGCTAGCAGACAGACAGGGTTAGATAGCTAGCAGACAAACAGGGTTAGATAGCTAGCAGACAGACAGGGTTAGATAGCTAGCAGACAGACAGGGTTAGATAGCTAGCAGACAGACAGAGTTAGATAGCTAGCAGACAAACAGGGTTAGATAGCTAGCAGACAGACAGGGTTAGATAGCTAGCAGACAAACAGGGTTAGATAGCTAGCAGACAGACAGGGTTAGATAGCTAGCAGACAGACAGGGTTAGATAGCTAGCAGACAGACAGGGTTAGATAGCTAGCAGACAAACAGGGTTAGATAGCTAGCAGACAGACAGGGTTAGATAGCTAGCAGACAGACAGAGTTAGATAGATAGCAGACAGACAGGGTTAGATAGCTAGCAGACAGACAGGGTTAGATAGCTAGCAGACAGACAGGGTTATATAGCTAGCAGACAGACAGAGTTAGATAGCTAGCAGACAGACAGGGTTAGATAGCTAGCAGACAGACAGAGTTAGATAGCTAGCAGACAGACAGGGTTAGATAGCTAGCAGACAGAAAACATTAAAGGAATAGCTAGCAGACAGACAGTTAGATAGCTAGCAGACAGACAAGAGTTAGAGTTAGATAGCAAGCAGACAGACAGAGTTAGAGTTCGATAGCAAGCAGACAGACAGAGTTGGAGTTAGATAGCAAGCAAACAGACAGAGTTGGCGCTGACAGATGTGTGGTAGCAGGGTAACTGCAGGACCACAGGTGCAGCAGGCCATTTTAACGACCAGGGGGAGGCCATGTGGACTAAACTCCCTCATCTGTTGCCATCACACTGATGATAAGTCCATTTTGGGGTCAGTTCGGCTCTGTTTCCTCTCCCTGCAGGATCAGTTACACTCCGCTCTGGCCAGATGGAATCCTGGGAGCGCTGGTATGTGACTTTGGCACTGACCTGTAGGAAATGGCCCTGCAGCACAGTGAGCTGAACAGTGCTGCTGACTGGCGCTGCAGAGGGAGAAAGGAAGCACTGGTAACGTCACGGCTGGTAACGTCACGGCTGGTAACGTCACGGCTGGTAACGTCACGGCTGGTAAC
The DNA here is from genome assembly GCF_018296145.1 of Oncorhynchus tshawytscha. Taxonomy (NCBI): domain Eukaryota; kingdom Metazoa; phylum Chordata; class Actinopteri; order Salmoniformes; family Salmonidae; genus Oncorhynchus; species Oncorhynchus tshawytscha. The sequence goes on from NC_056442.1 coordinate 35,211,886, forward strand.
GTCACGGCTGGTAACGTCACGGCTGGTAACATCACGGCAGGTAACATCACGGCTGGTAACATCACGGCAGGTAACATCACGGCTGGTAACATCACGGCAGGTAACATCACGGCAGGTAACATCACGGCAGGTAACATCACGGCTGGTAACGTCACGGCTGGTAACATCACGGCAGGTAACGTCACGGCAGGTAACGTCACGGCTGGTAACATCACGGCAGGTAACGTCACGGCAGGTAACATCACGGCAGGTAACATCACGGCTGGTAACGTCACGGCTGGTAACTTCACAACTGGTAACGTCACGGCAGGTAACGTCACGGCAGGTAACGTCACGGCTGGTAACATCACGGCAGGTAACGTCACGGCTGGTAACGTCACGGCAGGTAACATCACGGCTGGTAACATCACGGCAGGTAACATCACAACTGGTAACGTCACGGCTGGTAACGTCACGGCAGGTAACATCACGGCAGGTAACATCACGGCTGGTAACGTCACGGCAGGTAACGTCACGGCAGGTAACATCACGGCAGGTAACATCACAACTGGTAACGTCACGGCAGGTAACGTCACGGCAGGTAACATCACGGCAGGTAACGTCACGGCTGGTAACGTCACGGCTGGTAACTTCACAACTGGTAACGTCACGGCAGGTAACGTCACGGCAGGTAACGTCACGGCTGGTAACATCACGGCAGGTAACATCACGGCTGGTAACATCACGGCAGGTAACATCACGGCAGGTAACATCACGGCTGGTAACGTCACGGCTGGTAACTTCACAACTGGTAACGTCACGGCTGGTAACGTCACGGCTGGTAACGTCACGGCTGGTAACGTCACGGCAGGTAACATCACGGCAGGTAACATCACGGCTGGTAACGTCACGGCTGGTAACTTCACAACTGGTAACGTCACGGCTGGTAACGTCACGGCTGGTAACGTCACGGCTGGTAACATCACGGCAGGTAACATCACGGCAGGTAACATCACGGCTGGTAACGTCACGGCTGGTAACTTCACAACTGGTAACTTCACGGCTGGTAACGTCACGGCTGGTAACGTCACGGCAGGTAACGTCACGGCTTGTAACGTCACGGCTGGTAACTTCACGGCTGGTAACGTCACGGCTGGTAACGTCACGGCTGGTAACGTCACGGCAGGTAACGTCACGGCTGGTAACGTCACGGCAGGTAACGTCACGGCTGGTAACTTCACGGCTGGTAACTTCACGGCTGGTAACGTCACACCAGGTAACGTCACGCCAGGTACCGTCACGGCAGGTACCGTCACGCCAGGTAACGTCACGGCAGGTACTGTCACGCCAGGTACTGTCACGGCAGGGAACACAGGCACAGAGTTAAAATAGAGCTCCTATGTGATGTCACAACTAGATGATTGGCAACAGATAGTGTCATAGGAGGTGGTATACAGTCTCATACAAGAGCAGAATGGCTACTAGTTGATTAGTGTTATCTGGTACCATTGTAGGAAGTGGTACAGGCAACTACATAGTCATATAGAAGACATAGCAACATAGCTCTACTGGATGACTGGCATTAAGTGGTGTGTGAGGATGCATCCCTGAACCCAGGCATGGTTGAAGTGTATATCCGGATGGGCTTTCTCAGACTGTCAGTGTGCCGACCTCTCTGCAGACCCAGAAAGTAATTACATTGGGAATGGAAAATCTGTGTCACACACTGAGTCACACAGACTCAAGTCTGAAATGTGTAATCAACCTGGATTTCCCATTAGATACAGACAAGGCTTTTGTTGTGTCTACCTCCTCCGCTGCCACCACTAAGCACCTATGAAGAGGCAGCTGGGCAGAGCAGAGGCAGCTGAGCAGAGCAGAGGCAGCTGGGCAGAGCAGAGGCAGCTGAGCTATCATTAGACATGTTGTTGTTACGCTGCTTCTGCTTGTTTGTCTTGTTCTGACTCTTGTTTTAAAGAATGGACACCAGCCGTAAGACACTGTACTTTCTCTCATTTTACCAGATCGGGTCACACTAACAATTGCAGGATCAGTGGTGGGGTTTGAAAGTGGGTGAAAATGACAGAGGATATAAATGTGGGTGTGTGGGAATATGACAGAGGATATAACTGTGGGTGTGTGGGAATATGACAGAGGATATGACTGCGGGTGTGTGGGAATATGACAGAGGACATGACTGTGGGTGTGTGGGAATATGACAGAGGATATTACTGTGGGTGTGTGGGAATATGACAAAGGACATGACTGTGGGTGTGTTGGAATATGACAGAGGATATGACTGCGGGTGTGTGGGAATATGACAGAGGATATGACTGTGGGTGTGTGGGAATATGACAGAGGATATGACTGTGGGTGTGTGGGAATATGACAGAGGACATGACTGTGGGTGTGTGGGAATATGAGAGGACATGACTGTGAGTGTGTGGGAATATGACAGAGGACATGACTGTGGGTATGTGGGAATATGACAGAGGACATGACTGTGGGTGTGTGGGAATATGACAGAGGATATGACTGCGGGTGTGTGTGACTATGACAGGTCTCTGTCCCCTGCCTGTGACAATAGATAACATGTTCTTGGTCCGGTGGTAGTGTGATCACCACATGTCCTGTCTGTCCCCCTAATCTCTCAGCATGCCTCAGGCCTGTCCGGTTTGGCTCCCAAATGGCACCCCTATTCCCTTTATAGTGCACTACTTTTGGCCAGTACCTATACAGCTCTTGTCAAAATGAGTGCACTATTTAAGGAATAGGGTGCCATTTGGGACACATTGCTGTCCTGCCAGCCCAGGTCGTGGAGCTGCGGCTCTGCTAGTTTGTTATTTACCACCCAGGTCTAATTAGGAACAAAATGTCATGTACCTTCTCACACTGCACACATACTGAGCCCTGAGTCTTACAGCAAATTAGCATTAGTGATTACAGATACATCCATGTCCTCGTTAGAAAACTGAAAAGATGTGAATAAAATAACACTCAAGTGGACTTGTATCAGCATTGATTTCAATGACATTACTATTGGCAAATGAATAGGTTGAGATGTACGAGCGGTTTATCATAATAGTTTATCAACGCTGAACATAGGTTTATTAATACAGTCTGACACGGCATCAAGGATAATGCATGCACTTTATTTTGCATAAATTATTAGGCTTCTTTGTATTTATGACTAGACAAATGACAGTTTGAAAGACAACAGCAGAGTTTCTATAAAAGCACTCTGGTTTAAGATACAGACCCAGCAGATCCCTCATTGAACAGTAGGTAAACAACTCCTTCGTCCCTTACAAATTGCCATGCCAAAACTCATCCAGGGGGCTTTTAGTAAGCTGAGTCTCTTCAGGTCCATTGTGAGTGGTAGAAACAGCAGTCCCTGTGGATCCAGACAGGGCAGCAATCTGCAGGAGGAGGGATGGTATTATCCTCTTCAGTATGTGATGGGATATGAGAGGAGAGGTCATTTACACCAGGGAGATGATTTGTTTCCCTCTCTGAGTTTGACCTCTGTGTAGGTCGGCAGGTAAGTAGCTAGGTACTATAGCGGGTGCAGATGGTCCGCTCTCGCCTCAGTTCCTCATTTCTCACACAGGTACCATTATTGCCACCCAGCACTCCCAAACACACACCAGCAGTGCCAAGTGAGAGGGCTTAGTGCTGGCAGGGGCCCAATGGCCCTGAGAACACCACAGCACAGAACACCCGACTAATGCTGCATGCATAGGCCTTTCTCACACTAGCATTAGCCTGGCCTGGATGCTCACTCACAGTGCTGAACAAAGCTGGCTTCAATACTGTCATTCTGTGCTCCAATATTAAGGAAACGTCATCAATCCTAAACCAATCATGAGGTCTAAGGTCTCCCATAGTGTCTTTTGTCTGTCTCTCTGTTTTAGGCATTTTCTTAACATCAACATCTAGCTGTGGCCTTGTCAATGATCAGAACTCTAAGAGACAACCACTAACTCCGTCTGTGGTGGCTGATCTGCTCACTGTATAACTGTCTGCTGTACCATCACAAAATAACTTTGCAAGCAAATTCTCTGGATTATTGCCACAAATGCTGTGTTTGCTGCTCATAAGATCCATTTCAAACTGATGTAAGCTCAACTCCCCCCACCCCATCCATCCATCCCTCATTCTGTCTCTCTCTTTCTTTCTCTCTAACAAATATACATATCCATCTTTGCTCTCTTGCTCTCTCTCAGTAAAATGCAGATGCACACACACACACACACACACACACACACACATACACATACACATACACATACACACACACACATACACACACACACACACACACACACACACACACACACACACACAATGTATACATAACCAGGCACTCATACAATAACACAAAAACACCCACGTTTCTGCTGAGTAAGAAATGTAAGAAGACCCTACAGGAACAAATATGACATGTTTCAGTAAACTAGGTATATGTCACGCATCACTACCTCACAGGAGGGCCATTTGACCGTAATCTTTTTTTTAAAGCAAAATGTGTTTTTTGTAACATGTGAACTTTCATGTGCCTTAATAACAAACTTGTATGCCATCTGTAAATACTAATAAACTTGTTAAATTACGAGCCTAGTGTCAGTAAACGTTGACAAAACAGCGTAATTAAATTGTTGCCAGCAGCACAGTAACAGTCACCAACGCTCTGGATAACATAAAAACAGTCTAACCAGCTCTGCTAGGGAGAGTAAAATGGTCAGTGAGCTGTCCTCTCATTTGTGTCTGGAAGTAGCTAGCAAGCTAGCCAACGTTAGCCAGTTAGCTTGGGTGCTTGACTGCTGTTGTTAGGAGATGGGTGGGGCTTAAAAGGGTGTGAACGATGCTGAATAGGTATAGACAAAGAGGGGCTCTCCAGTAGATGCACCAAAACATTCCAAGGCCATTTTCTCAAAAGTGAGGTTCTAAGTTTATCGAAGATTCAAAGCAGAATTACTTTCCCATTGTTCCTGTATGATATACAGTTTTCTAGCTCTGAGTCTCTACTTTTATCCAATGTAAAAAACACCGTTTCAATTTTTGCTACATAAGACCGAATCGAGCTGGTCGGTCACAAATACTAACACACACACACACACACACACACACACACACCCACACACCCACACAAACACAAACACAGAGAAACGTTATGCCCCACAGCATAGCATCCGTCATAGCAACAAATACATAGACATAGCTGGACGAAAGCAGAGTTTTGCTCACAATAACAAGCCCTGCTAACTGAGCCCCGAGCAGAAACACAAAATAAAAGCTACGTAACCACATGCAACCATGACAGCTACAATTGGATGGATAATTCCACTTAGATGTATAGAAACATTAGGAAAATCCAAACCATACTGCTCATTAATGTATACTTGCATGTTAATGTGCATTCAGACGCTGTCATTGGACGAATATACGTAAGTATCCAACACATGCAGTATTTGCACATATTAGTTTTGGAGGTTGAGTTGCTAAACCATTAATTAGAGATCAGAGTATGTATATGTACTCGTGGCTTCACTTCAGTGAATGTTAGGTAAGGACGTGAGGTAAAGTGATGTGTAGTCATCGGTGTGTGACTGTGACTGAATAAAGGGATTGATGGAATGAACACTAGCTGTGTGGACAAGGTCAATGACTTAATGTGGCTTTGTTCAAGCACAAATAGAAATCAGGGAAATGACAAAACAACATTCATGGGATTTGTTGCCGCTGTCAGATTACATCCTCAAATGGGTTTGTGCTCCGTCGCCACCCTCCATTCCCTGTTTGCTTGACAACAATCCCTCTTTGATGTGCTTGACTTCCCCGTCAGAGTCAGAGAGGCAGTCGCTGGAGTAATGGAAGGGGAGAGACGTCCCAGACACACACACACACACACACCGAAATACACACACTCACACATACAATGGGATTTATTCTGTTACCCCCCCTCCCCATCTCCATTATTCTGTGTTTGTTTAATAGAGAGGGTAGGGTACATTGTGCTGTATGTTTATGTAGTTATTTTCGTGTGTGTGTGTGTGTGTGTGTGTGTGGACAGAGTGCAGTGGGTGAGGCTTATTGTCTTTGAAGACATCAGGAGGAGATGAAAGGGCTCTCTCACTGACTGATGACATTGGCCCTCTCTCTCCCTCTGTCTCTGTCTCGCTCTCTATTCCTCCCTTCCTCTCTCTGTCTCTCTCTATTCCTCCCTACCTCTCTCATGCTCTCTCTGTCTCTCTCTATTCCTCCCTTCCTCTCTCCTGCTCTCTCTGTCTCTCTCTATTCCTCCCTTCCTCTCTCCTGCTCTCTCTATTCCTCCCTTCCTCTCTCCTGCTCTCTCTGTCTCTCTCTATTCCTCCCTACCTCTCTCCTGCTCTCTCTGTCTCTCTATTCCTCCATTCCTCTCTCCTGCTCTCTCTGTCTCTCTCTATTCCTCCCTTCCTCTCTCCTGCTCTCTCTGTCTCTCTCTATTCCTCCCTACCTCTCTCCTGCTCTCTCTGTCTCTCTATATTCCTCCCTACCTCTCTCCTGCTCTCTCTGTCTCTCTATATTCCTCCCTACCTCTCTCCTGCTCTCTCTGTCTCTCTATATTCCTCCCTACCTCTCTCCTGCTCTCTCTGTCTCTATTCCTCACTACCTCTCTCCTGCTCTCTCTGCACACAGCCCTCGATTGACATGCGCTCTGTACCACTGTTCTTTAAAGGAAAATAGATTTCACGTAAGAGAGTCCTGGAGCACTTTCTCCATGTTTAATGTCCCAGAGGTCTGAGAAAGGATGGGTCTTTCCTTATAGCAAGTAAAAAGAGATTGGTTCCTATACAGCTCCATCTGAACCTATCCATCCCTATTAACTCTATATCATGTGTGCATTCTAACATGTGCAGAGCATCGGTGTGGGTTCAGAGATTGGCTTCATGCTGAATTAGCGGCAATTATTCCTTTTGACTGGACCCCCGAATGACTATACGACGCAGAGAAATAAGCTGAGCAAAAATAAATAAATAAATAAATCAACCTGTTGTCATCAGTTAGCCACGAGGTCCGCCCTCAGATCAGTCATTTGTGTCAGCTGTGTCCGTCCCCTAAAACCCTTCCCCGTGGATGCCAAGGATAATTGTGAAGAAAAGGGCCTGTTTTGGCACGACATGGTGTGTACTAGTGCTGGTACAGACGTTGGGATGCTGAAGCAGTGCCAGACTGGAATGGTGCAACGGGACAGCAAGAGATAAACCTCCCGCTCCTCTGCCAGTATGCTGCTGTGTCAGACTGCTCCTCCGCTCCTCTGCCAGTATGCTGCTGTGTCAGACTGCTCCTCCGCTCCTCTGCCAGTATGCTGCTGTGTCAGACTGAATTCTCTGCCTGCCAACTACAACGCTTCCTGATCAGTAATGAGCTTTCTATTAGGTAGTGTCTGCAGGCCCTGGCCTTGTGCATTAGACAGGCAGAGTGGAACCACAATTAGTGGAGTGTGTTTAATTCCACTGCTACTGGGGGTTCGGGTCAATATGCTGGGTATCTATTCCTCTCCTCCTCTCATTGTCTCCTTCTCTCTCCTCCTCCATATTGGAAAAAGAGAATAATATTAGGTGTCAGATTTGGCTTTAATTACTAGCCGGGTCAGCTGGGCTACTGGGGTGGTGGCTGGCTGGGTGGGTGGTGGAGGGCTGAGGCTGGGCACGGGTCTTCCTTCTCCCTTCCTGTCCTGTCCCCCGAGGTGTCCTATGTCCATCAGCAGAAGTAGCTCGGGTGAATGTCAGAATGGAGAGGAGATTAGCACGGTGTCAGGCCTGACAGGGTTAATTTCATGAGCAGCCATTTCTAACCAACCCAAAGGGAAATGAATTACTCCAGGCCTCTGCTTGTTAGCGTGGTTGTGTGTTAGCATGCTGCAAACTGTTCTGATAATCAAGTTTATCCTTGATGAGCTGATTTATTTGTTTGCTAATGATTTATTTATCTGCAATTGCCAACACTTTGCACAGCTGTAGTGCTACACAAGTATTGGATCACGATGAGTCAAGTAGCTACCACTATCTGATTCACTGCAGATGAGTCAAGTAGCTACCACTATCTGATTCACTGCAGATGAGTCAAGTAGCTACCACTATCTGATTCACTGCAGATGAGTCAAGTAGCTACCACTATCTGATTCACTGCAGATGAGTCAAGTAGCTACCACTATCTGATTCACTGCAGATGAGTCAAGTAGCTACCACTATCTGATTCACTGCAGATGAGTCAAGTAGCTACCACTATCTGATTCACTGCAGATGAGTCAAGTAGCTACCACTATCTGATTCACTGCAGATGAGTCAAGTAGCTACCACTATCTGATTCACTGCAGATGAGTCAAGTAGCTACCACTATCTGATTCACTGCAGATGAGTCAAGTAGCTACCACTATCTGATTCACTGCAGATGAGTCAAGTAGCTACCACTATCTGATTCACTGCAGATGAGTCAAGTAGCTACCACTATCTGATTCACTGCAGATGAGTCAAGTAGCTACCACTATCTAATTCACTGCAGATGAGTCAAGTAGCTACCACTATCTGATTCACTGCAGATGAGTCAAGTAGCTACCACTATCTGATTCACTGCAGATGAGTCAAGTAGCTACCACTATCTGATTCACTGCAGATGAGTCAAGTAGCTACCACTATCTGATTCACTGCAGATGCTGCACTGTAGCTTCAGTCAGTTAATGATTCCCAGATTGCTGCTTGCTCACTGGGTTGATGATTAAAGGGTTAAATTGGGAGAAAGCCCCACTAGACTGCCAACGCTCTGCGGGAGCTTGAGGATATTTAGGTTATTTCTAGAGTAGGAGAGGGTAATGGTTTCTATGGTCAGTTCTGCTTCTTTAAATTCTACCTGGTCGATATAATTCATTGTGCGGTACGATATGAGTCTGACCCACAGCTCACCACCACTCTACATTGCATATAAAACAAGAGCATGTTCAACTGCAGCAGAGAGGAGCGTTTCAAGGTCAAGTAAAGGAGGACTCGACACACTGCACGACAGCAGAGGAGAAAATCACATTGTACTATAAGAATATATTACCTGTTCTGCTAGCACTTAGGAACAGATGAAAACCAGGAGCTACAGCTGACACAACTACCAGGGGAATCAGATGCTAGGGGATATAATGCCTGGAAACATCCCCTAGGCACATCACATGGATCTCACATGGAACCTGTTGCAGCTACAGAGACGATGACATTGCAGTGAACCAATTTGTACCCCGTCGTATGTCCACATCCTCTCATTGAGTCCCAAATGGCACCCTATTCCCTACATAGGGCACTACATTTGACCAGATGGGTCAGTGCACTATGTAGGGAATAGGGTGCCATTTGGGATGCTACCTCTGTCTTGTTTCATTCAGCACTAGACCTTATCTACTGGTCTTGGCGTGACATGCCTGAGCCCGTTCCCAAGCACGGATCACATGGAAGCCATTGGATGGAGGATGGAAGATAAAACCATCTAGCTCAACGGTTTGTGACAGTGGCTCCAGAGGGTTAAGGGGGGTGTAGGGTGGTAAAGTAAGCCCATTCCCCCATCTCTCAGTCCCAGAAGGCCAGGGGCAGGGCTAACTGGTGCATGCAGAGACTCACGCTTGTACCTTCCAATGGTGGTTGGTGAGCTCTAGAGGCTATACTGTAGTTGAGTCATTTCTCACAAAGGCCATGCATGCTAGGGAATTTAGCCAATAGAGACCATAGCTACAGCAGCCTGTACTGTAGCTACTGTCCAGCAGGTTCACTGTCTGGGTCCAATAGATCCAATACAACTATCACCTGCATCACTTCCTGTTAATAAAGCCAATCAGCAGCTGATTGGTCCTAGGTATTATATGTCCATCTAGTATCCAATCAACCCCCCCCCCTCTCTCTCTTCCCCAATGTACAACAACATTATCCCAACCCCAGTCATTGCTTTGCCAGACAGACTCATTTCAAACAGAAAACTGAAATAATAACGCATTTCAATTTGCTAAGTGTGTCAAAGTAGCTTAATCTAGAATCAGATAAGTGTGTTAGGCAGGCTATGTGTGGTTGTAATTATGTCTCAGTGGGGGATTGGCTCTGCAGACAGGAGGAGGTTACTGGTGTCATGTTAACAACTGGAGGCCCCCGCTCTGCATCACACCACCACCACCACATCTGGGCTCCCTCGCAGCTAGGTGACTTTATCAGCAACTTAATTGTAATCCATGATTCTTAACGGCTTTGATAATGGCTCTGTATGGTTTTACAGCTTGTCAAACAACAGGCTATTTTCAATTACCTTCACTGCTTTTGAACAGGACTTTGAAAGCCATAAAAAAATTATCAATGGAGGTTTTAAAGATGCTAAGGCTTCAGTGTCCCCTCGGGTGGAAAATGGACTGCGAGCACTCACTACTTTAAATTGACATAAATAGAGTTGATATCGTAAAGAATTCCTAAACCTGTGCCTGTGTGCTTGTTGTTATGAGCGGTGTGGGTGTTGGTTTGGGTGTGGGTGTGGGTGTTGGTGTGGGTTTTGGTGTGGGTGTTAGTGTTAGTGTGGGTCCGGGTGTTGGTGTGGGTGTTGGTGTGGGTGTGGGTGTTAGTGTGGGTCCAGGTGTTGGTGTGGGTGTTGGTGTGGGTGTTAGTGTGGGTGTTGCTGCCTACTGTGTGGTTGATAGGGATGATGGCTGACTCTGAGATGACAGCTGGCTGGATTTTAGTGATGACCTTGAGGGCTCTGTTTGTCTCTCTCTCTAACCTGCCACAGCCCCTCTAGTGTTTCACACACACACACACACATGCACACACGCACGCACGCACGCACGCACACACACACAAGCACGCACGCACTCACACACACACACACACACACACACACACACACACACTGCTAAAATGACTGAAGGGCAGGGGGCCTCACTAGCCACTTAATAACCCTTTCATTCTCTCCTCTTTCTCAGTGCCACTCCCTCTCTTTACACCTTATCACTCTTTCTCTTCCCACACTCGATCTCCCATCCCCACCTAGCCACTCCCTGTCTCTCTCTCCCCACACCCCATCTCCCATCCCTCCTAGCCACTCCCTGTCTCTATCTCCCCACACCCCATCTCCCATCCCCACCTAGACACTCCCTGTCTCTATCTCCCCACACCCCATCTCCCATCCCCACCTAGACACTCCCTGTCTCTATCTCCCCACACCCCATCTCCCATCCCCTCCCTAGCCACTCCCTGTCTCTCTCTCCCCACACCCCATCTCCCATCCCTCCTAGCCACTCCCTGTCTCTATCTCCCCACACCCCATCTCCCATCCCCACCTAGACACTCCCTGTCTCTATCTCCCCACACCCCATCTCCCATCCCCACCTAGCCACTCCCTGTCTCTCTCTCCCCACACCCCATCTCCCATCCCCTCCTAGCCACTCCCTCCCCAGCCCTCCCTGTCTCTATCTCCCCACACCCCATCTCCAATCCCCTCCTAGCCACTCCCTGTCTCTATCTCCCCACACCCCATCTCCCATCCCCTCCTAGCCACTCCCTGTCTCTCTCTCCCCACACCCCATCTCCCATCCCCACCTAGACACTCCCTGTCTCTCTCTCCCACACCCCATCTCTCATCCCCTCCTAGCCACTCCCTGTCTCTATCTCCCCACACCCCACACCCCATCTCTCATCCCCTCCTAGCCACTCCCTGTCTCTCTCTCCCCACACCCCATCTCCCATTCCCTCCCTAGCCACTCCCTGTCTCTCTCTCCCCACATCCCATCTCCCATCCCCTCCTAGCCACTCCCTGTCTCTCTCTCCCCACACCCCATCTCCCATCCCCTCCTAGCCACTCCCTGTCTCTCTCTCCCCCACCCCATCTCCCATCCCCTCCTAGCCACCCCTGTCTCGCTCTTCCACACCCCATCTCCCATCCCCTCCTAGCCACCCCCTGTCTCGCTCTTCCCACACCCCATCTCTCATCCCTCCTAGCTACTCCCTGTCTCTCTCTTCCTGTTCCATCTCCCATCCCCTTCTAGCCACTCCCTGTCTCTCTCTTCCTGTTCCATCTCCCATCCCCTTCTAGCCACTCCCTGTCTCTCTCTTCCTGTTCCATCTCCCATCCCCTTCTAGCCACTCCCTGTCTCTCTCTTCCTGTTCCATCTCTCATCCCCTCCTAGCCACTCCCTGTCTCTCTCTTCCTGTTCCATCTCTCATCCCCTCCTAGCCACTCCCTGTCTCTCTCTTCCTGTTCCATCTCCCATCCCCTCGTAGCCACTCCCTGTCTCTCTCTTCCTGTTCCATCTCCCATCCCCTCGTAGCCACTCCCTGTCTCTCTCTTCCTGTTCCTTCTCCCATCCCCTCCTAGCCACTCCCTGTCTCTATCTCCCCACACCCCATCTCTCATCACCTCCTAGCCACTCCCTGTCTCTATCTCCCCACACCCCATCTCTCATCCCCTCCTAGACACTCCCTGTCTCTCTCTCCCCACACCCCATCTCCCATCCCCTCCTAGCCACTCCCTGTCTCTCTCTCCCCACACCCCATCTCCCATCCCCTCCTAGTCACTCCCTGTCTCTCTCTCCCCACACCCCATCTCCCATCCCCTCCTAGCCACTCCCTGTCTCTCTCTCCCCACACCCCATCTCCCATCCCCTCCTAGCCACTCCCTGTCTCTCTCCCCACACCCCATCTCCCATCCCCACCTAGCCACTCCCTGTCTCTCTCTCCCCACACCCCATCTCCCATCCCCTCCTAGCCACCCCCTGTCTCTCTCTCCCCACACCCCATCTCCCATCCCCTCCTAGCCACCCCTGTTTCTCTCTTCCCACACCCCATCTCTCATCCCCTCCTAGCCACTCCCTGTCTCTCTCTTCCTGTTTCCTGTTCCATCTCCCATCCCCTCCTAGCCACTCCCTGTCTCTCTCTTCCTGTTCCATCTCGCATCCCCTCCTAGCCACTCCCTGTCTCTCTCTTCCTGTTCCATCTCTCATCCCCTCCTAGCCACTCCCTGTCTCTCTCTTCCTGTTCCATCTCTCATCCCCTCCTAGCCACTCCCTGTCTCTCTCTTCCTGTTCCATCTCTCATCCCCTCCTAGCCACTCCCTGTCTCTATCTCCCCACACCCCATCTCTCATCCCCTCCTAGCCACTCCCTGTCTCTCTCTTCCTGTTCCATCTCTCATCCCCTCCTAGCCACTCCCTGTCTCTATCTCCCCACACCCCATCTCTCATCCCCTCCTAGCCACTCCCTGTCTCTATCTCCCCACACCCCATCTCTCATCCCCCCTCCTAGCCACTCCCTGTCTCTCTCTTCCTGTTCCATCTCTCATCCCCTCCTAGCCACTCCATGTCTCTCTCTTACTGCTCCATCTCCCATCACTCTCTCCTGTTCTTTCCCCCATCCTCTGTTTCTGCTGCTTCCCCCCTTATTCCTGCTCTGCTCCCTCTTTTCTCTTTTCTCTGCTCTCTCTCTCTCTCCCCTGTGTAGGTCCTCTGGAGGCTGTAGGCTCTATTAATAGCATGGCGATGGAGGGAAAACGGGGAGAGGGAGAAAAGAGGGAGTATAGAAGGAGAGGAGGATGAGAGGAGGGGCCTGCACCACATGACTCTAGCTCTGAGGCACAGACAAGGCAGTCATGCCTGTTGCAGGGCAGCCAAGCCATCTACAGTCTGTCTCAACCCCACAGATACACCCATCCACAGTCTGTCTCAACCCCACAGATACACCCATCCACAGTCTGTCTCAACCCACAACAAAGTGCTTACCTAGCTACCATCTCCCAGCACCCCTACCATCTCCCAGCACCCCTAAAGACACAGGCTCTTCCATTCCTATTTCTACCAACCTGTGTGGGTTTAACCATATGGAACAATGGACTGTAGAATTCTGTCAGTCCCTCTGGACAATGTCAGTCCCTCTGGACAATGTGATTCACTGACTGCACTGCTGCTAATACTGATTCTGCTTCACATTTACAATAAACATTTGACCGCAAAAAATAATGAACAATAAAGTCAACATAAAACATCCACAATGGGGATACAACTCAATTCAGAAAGCAAACAATGCTATTTACTAACACAAACATGGAATGAGAATAGAAAGGTTCAGTACTTTTGTGAAGCATCACAGCACAGTTGAAAACTATATAGCAAATTGAATGGATGGTGTTAAGAGATCGATGGGAGGGGTTGAATGGAGCTGAAGGGTGGGACTAATAACAAGATAACCAATGTAAAACATACAGGGTCTGTAAAATGTATATAGTGGGGCAAAAAAGTATTTAGTCAGCCACCAATTGTGCAAGTTCTCCCACTTAAAAAGCTGAGAGAGGCCTGTAATTTTCATCATAGGTACACTTCAACTATGACAAAATGAGGGGAAAAAATCCAGAAAATCACATTGTAGGATTTTTATGAATTTATTTGCAAATGATGGTAGAAAATAAGTATTTAGTCACCTACAAACAAGCAAGATTTCTGGCTCTCACAGACATGTAACTTCTTCTTTAAGATGCTCCTCTGTCCTCCACTCGTTACCTGTATTAATGGCACCTGTTTGAACTTGTTATCAGTATAAAAGATACCTGTCCACAACCTCAAACAGTCACACTCCAAACTCCACTATGGCCAAGACCAAAGAGCTGTCAAAGGACACCAGAAACAAAATTGTAGACCTGCACCAGGCTGGGAAGACTGAATCTGCAATAGGTAAGCAGCTTGGTTTGAAGAAATCAACTGTGGGAGCAATTATTAGGAAATGGAAGACATACAAGACCACTGATAATCTCCCTCGATCTGGAGCACCACGCAAGATCTCACCCCGTGGGGTCAAAATGATCACAAGAACGGTTCGCAAAAATCCCAGAACCACACGGGGGGACCTAGTGAATGACCTGCAGAGAGCTGGGACCAAAGTAACAAAGCCTACCATCAGTAACACACTACGCCGCCAGGGACTCAAATCCTGCAGTGCCAGACGTGTCCCCCTGCTTAAGCCAGTACATGTCCAGGCCCGTCTAAAGTTTGCTAGAGATCCAGAAGAAGATTGGGAGAATGTCATATGTTCAGATGAAACCAAAATATAACTTTTTGGTAAAAACTCAGCTCGTTGTGTTTGGAGGACAAAGAATGCTGAGTTGCATCCAAAGAACACCATACCTACTGTGAAGCATGGGGGTGGAAACATCATGCTTTGGGGCTGTTTTTCTGCAAAGGGACCAGGATGACTGATCCGTGTAAAGGAAAGAATGAATGGGGCCATGTATTGTGAGATTTTGAGAACCTCCTTCCATCAGCAAGGGCATTGAAGATGAAACGTGGCTGGGTCTTTCAGCATGACAAGGATCCCAAACACACCGCCCGGGCAACGAAGGAGTGGCTTCGTAAGAAGCATTTCAAGGTCCTGGAGTGGCCTAGCCAGTCTCCAGATCTCAACCCCATAGAAAATCTTTGGAGGGAGTTGAAAGTCTGTGTTGATCAGCAACAGCCCCAAAACATCACTGCTCTAGAGGAGATCTGCATGGAGGAATGGGCCAAAATACCAGCAAGTGTGTGAAAACCTTGTGAAGACTTACAGAAAACGTTTGACCTCTGTCATTGCCAACAAAGGGTATATAACAAAGTATTGAGATAAACTTTTGTTATTGACCAAATACTTATTTTCCACCATAATTTGCAAATAAATTCATTAAAAATCCTACAATGTGATTTTCTGGATTTTTTTTCTCATTTTGTCTGTCATAGTTGAAGTGTACCTATGATGAAAATTACAGGCCTATCTCATCTTTTTAAGTGGGAGAACTTGCACAATTGGTGGCTGACTAAATACGTTTTTGCCCCACTGTAGGTTCAGAACGTTTGTGAAATAGCGTTACAAATATAAATCAAACTGGATGGACATCAGAAATAGAGGAAGGACTAAAAACAAACAAAATATAACTATTATAAAATAAATTGTGTCTATAAAATGTGTCTAAGATGTTTAAACTGAAGGTAGAAGCCTAAGTGTTTATTAGTTTACTCCAATTGGGGGAAGGGTGGTAGGTTTTGCGGGGAATAATAAAGGTATATTCTTAAAAGGTATATATCTATATAGGTATGTGTATGTATATATGTGTATATGTATGCATGCGTGTATGCATATGGATATATATACTTACCCCCCAAAATATATGGGGGATTGGAAATGATGCAGACAATTACATTGATGGAAGCAACAATCTTTCCGCAATATTAAGCTGATCCACCCCTTAAGAAAAAAAACACATACATGGAAGCCCATACACCAGTACATCACTGGGGCTGAGCTCCCTGCCATCCAGGACCTCTATACCAGGCGGTGTCAGAGGAAGGCCCTAAATATTTAGTCCAGCCACCCAAGTCATAGACTGTTATCTCTGCCACCGCACGTCAAGCGGTACCAATGCACCAAGTCTGGAACCAACAGAACCTTAAACAGCTTCTACCTTCAAGCCATATGACTGCTAAATAGTTAGTCCGGGTAGCTATTGGTTAACTATTTAACTATTTGCATTGACCTTTTTTGCACTAACTCTTTTGACTCACATATGCTGCTGTTTATTGTCTATCCTGTTGTCTAATCCCTACCTATATCGGCATTCACTACATGGTCAAAAGTATGTGGACATCCCTTTAAATTAGTGGATTTTGCTATTTCAGCCACACCTGTTGCTGACAGGTGTATAACATCGAGCACACAGCCATGCAAACTCCATAGACAAACATTGTCAGTAGAATGGCCTTACTGAAGAGCTCCGTGACTTTCAACGTGGCACCATCATTGGATGCCACCTCTCCAACAAGTCTGTTGGCCAACAGCTAGTGCTGTTATTGTGACGTGAAAACGTTTAGGAGCAACAACGGCTCAGCCGCGAAGTGGTAGGCCACATAAGCTCACAGAACGGGACCGCCGAGTGCTGAAGTGTGTAGCGTGTCCTCGGTTGCAACACTCACTACCGAGTTCCAAACTGACACTGAAAGCAACGTCAGCACAACAACTGTTCGTCGGGAGCTTCATTAAATGGTTTTCCACGGCCGAGCAGCCGCACACAAGAATAAGCCATCACCATGCGAAATGTCAAGCTGGAGTGGTGTAAAGCTCGTCCCCATTGGACTCTGGAGCCGTGGAAACGCCTTCTCTGGAGTGATGAATCACGCTTCAACACCTGGCAGTCCACCGCGCGATTCTGGGTTTGGTGGATGCCAGGAGAATGCTACCTGCACCGAAGCATAGTGCCAACTGTAAAGTTTGGTGGAGGAGGAATAATGGTCCAGGGCTGTTTTTCATGGTTCAGGCTAGACCCCTTAGTTCCAGTGAAGGGAAATCTTAACGCTTTAGCATACAATGACATTCTAGACGATTTTGTGCTTCCAACTTTGTGGCACCTTCTTGGTGAAGGCCCTTTCCTGTTTCCGCATGAAGATGCCCACGTGCCCAAAGTGAGGTCCATACAGAAATGGTTTGTCAAGATCAGTGTGGAAGAACTTAACTGGCCTGCACAAAGCCCTGACCTCAAGCCCATCGAACCCCTTTGGGATGAATTGGAATGCGACTGCGAACCAGGCCTAATCGCCTAAAATCCATATTTTCAATTTTTCTGCAAACTTCCGAAAAATATTTTTTTCTTCAGGAAAGGGCATGTTTACTTCTTCCTGTGCTGAGCTTTTATCTTGACAAGTCAGATGCAGGGAACCTGTTGTGTGCTGTATGGTATGATGGAGCTGCCATTAAAAAGTTTTCAAAAGTGAGAGCAGCTCCAGCTTCAGTAGAGTTGATGGATGAAAGCTCAGCGCAGAGCACAGTGCATTTGTCCCGAGGTCAGCTCTGTGGGGGAGCTCTTTTCTGCCAGACTTATTCAATCATTTGGACACAGATCAAGAATGGTGAGTGCCTGTATTTTTCGCTTTGAAATTAATTGGTTTGCTTTTCCATTTCCTAAAACTGCACTTAAGTGGCTGGTTATAGAGGAATAGGCGAGGGGGCGAGGATGAGAAGGAAGAGGAGGGGGGAGGTAGTCGTGTTTCCTCCTTTTAGTGTCACAGTAGAAGAGTTACAGTAGAAGGAATAGAGCAATAACAATCCTTGGTGTTGCAGAGAGAAAAATATGTGTTTTATTATAGCACAGCTTTGGCCATTACAGACTGGTGAAAAAC
Organism: Oncorhynchus tshawytscha; assembly: GCF_018296145.1. NCBI lineage: Eukaryota > Metazoa > Chordata > Actinopteri > Salmoniformes > Salmonidae > Oncorhynchus > Oncorhynchus tshawytscha. The sequence goes on from NC_056442.1 coordinate 35,230,039, forward strand.
ATATTTCTAACTGGTAGCACAGAGAGACATCTATGGCGTGAAAAATAAAACATGGTTGGGTACTGTTGATTGGGTGTCTTGTGAATGGCACCCAATCAACAATTAGTCTGTGTAATTGGGATGTAGCAAGAGAAAGATGTGCAGAGTGTGTGTGTGTGTGTGTGTGTCTGTGTCTGTGTGTCTGTGTGTGTGTCTGTGTCTGTGTGTCTGTGTGTGTCTGTGTCTGTGTGTCTGTGTGTGTGTGTGTGTGTGTGTGTGTGTGTGTGTGTGTGTGTGTGTGTGTGTGTGTGTGTGTGTGTATTGACATTTGTCTCACCGGGGTTTAGGAGTTAATATGTGTTTGAGCCTGGGGCCAGCTGCTACAAGACAGGGACTGTTCAGTGCGTTCATTAATCAGGTGGTCTGACAGATTAGCACAAAAACTCTCGGCTGATTCATTGCTGTCACCAACTCCCTCATACTATTTTCACCCTTTTCTCTCTCTCTATTCCTCTACTGTCACTATTTCTACTCCTCTCATCCCCCAATCCAATCATCCACCCCACCCAATCAACAACAGGAAGTCCATTTAGTTTAAAACCTCAGCAGCAGTCTCTGTGGTTGAAACAATAACTCCAGTCTATGTTATTCTGTCTATGACCGGCTTTGGAACAGGGCAATCTAACAGGCTGTACCAAAATAATAGCAGTAACCATAAACAAAGGAGCTGTCAGTCAGAAGAATGGCCCTGCTGAACAGCACTGGCACGCTGGGCCCTCAGGTCAACTGGTGCATTCATGTCCTGTTTTTCTGTGCACTCCACCCAGCTGATTACCTTTGATTGCCAGATGCATTATTGCAGAGGCTCATGCCATGCTGCCATCACAACCCCTTTCAGTCTCTGTCACCGTGTTGTTTTGTCAGAACCAGGCAATCTGGTTGATGGGGATATTTTGTGTGAAAGAGGGCGAGAGACAGACATACAGAGAGAATGTTGAGAGAATTGCCTTTGGTGATGAAGGCGAATCATTTTAATACCCTGCTAGTTTCAAGCAAACAAATGAAAAGAAACACAAATAATAACAAGTGCTTGTTTGAAGTGCATGCTTTGATGACCTTTCTGCCCCCCTCTCTCTCTCTCTCTCCCTCTCGTTCCTTCCATCCCTATCAATCCCTCTATTTCTCATGTGTGCATATATGTTGGTATTTGCATTCGAATATGGTTGTGTCTCATTCTGTTTTCTGCATGTCAGTCATGGCTTCTCTCCTTTCTACTCCTCTGTCTCCATCTTCTTCCACGCTTCTGGTTGGGTAACATAGTAGACTATCATGCCCTCTATCTATACTGATAACTGGAGTGGCAGGAGGCCATGTTTCCACTAAAGCAGCCCAACCAACGGAATCCTAACGTGTGCAGGTGTAATGTGATTTCCCTGTATCCTCTAACCTTCTGGTTCATTAAAAGCATGCATGGATGCTCTGGGAGCCAATAATAAACCATAATCTCCCGCTAGCTTAGCCTTTTCACACAAGCTGTTGTGGGCCGTATCGCATACACTGACTTCACACTCCTTTTCATCTAGCCGTGTTCTTAGTTCAATGACTAGAATGGAATGATATGTACAGACATCCTGAAGCTCTATAGTTCCTGGGAGTCCTAGGAGAGGTCCTGGGAGAGCTGAATGAAGCTAGTCTTGGAAGAGCTGAATGAGGCTAGTCCTGGGAGAGCTGAATGAGGCTAGTCCTGGGAGAGCTGAATGAGGCTAGTCCTGGGAGAGCTGAATGAAGCTAGTCCTGGGAGAGCTAAGGTATGTTGCTAGCTAGCATTAAACTTATCTTATAAAAAACAATCAATCTTCACATAATCACTAGTTAATGGTTGATGACATTACTAGGTTAACTAGCTTGTTCTGTGTTGCATTTAATCAATGCAGGTGCCTGTTAATTTATCATCAAGGTAATCACAGCCTATCTTCAAACATAATCACTAGTTAATGGTTGATGACCAAACTAGGGTGATGATTTAACTGTTAATTTAAAAGAGCATTTAACAAAAGAGCATTCGCAAAAAAAGCTAACCTAACCATAAACATCAATACCTTTCTTTAAATCAATACACAAGTATATATTTTTAAACCTGCATATTTAGTTTTAAAAATGCATGTTAGCAGGCAATATTAACTAGGGAAATTGTGTCACTTCTCTTGCGTTCAGTGCAAGCAGAATCCGGGTATATGCAACAGTTTGGCCACCTGGCTCGTTGCAAACTGTGTTTCTTCCTAACAAAGACTGTAATTAATTGGCCAGAATTTTACATAATTATGACATTACATTGAAGGTTGTACAATGTAACAGCAATATTTAGACTTAGGGATGCCATCCGTTGAATAAAATACAGAACGGTTCCGTATTTCACTGAAATAATAAACGTTTTTGTTTTCGAAACTATAATTATAGTTATAGTTTAATATTTCTGTGTTTATTATATTATAATTAAGTCTATGATTTGATATTTGATAGCGCAGTCTGACTGAGTGGTGGTAGGTAGCAGCAGGCTTGTAAGCATTCATTCAAACAGCACTTTACTACGTTTGCCAGCAGCTCTTCGCAATGCTTGAAGCACAGCGCTGTTTATGACTTCAAACCTATCAACTCCCGAGATAAGGTTGGCAATATTAAAGTGCCTATAAGAACATCCAATAGTCAAAGCTATATGAAATACAAATGGTATAGAGAGAAATAGTTGACGCGTCATAATTCCTATCATAACTACAACCTAAAACTTCTTAACTGGGAATATTGAAGAACTGGGAATATTGAACCACCAGCTTTCATATGTTCTCATGTTCTGAGCAAGGAACTTAAATGTTAGCTTTTTTACATGGCGCATATTGCACTTTTACTTTCTTCTCCAACACTGTGTTTTTGCATTATTTAAACCAAATTGAACATGTTTCATTATTTATTTGAGACTAAATTGATTTGATTCATGTATTATTTTAGGCTAAAATAAAAGTGTTCATTGTTCATTCAGTATTGTTGTAATTGTCATTATTACAAATATATATGTAAAAATCAGCCGATTAATCGGTAGCTGCTTTTTTTGGTCGTCCAATAATCGGTATCGGTATTGAAAAATCATAATTGGTCGACCTCTAGTGAGGAGTGTGTATGTGGTGGTGGGGAGGAGTGATGTGCATTAGCAGCACATAAGCCTGATTAGACAACAGAGACAGCAGCAGCACACTGTAGGCCTTTATGTCACACTTCCTCCTCTGTATCACTAACACAACAGCACTCTGCCACTGGACCTGATACACACACAGCATGTGGCTCAACCACTAGATATTCACCAGCAACAACTGGGGGAGAAGTCAGAGGAAGCCAAGTCAGTATTAAAATGAACACCTGGTCTCTCTCTGTCCCGCATTCCATCTTAACCGTCTCTCTGTCTCTCTCTATTTGTCTCTGTGTGTCTCTCTCTCTTCTTGAGGAATGCCTGTGTGTGGTCGACTTGGCCAACACCCTTCCTTTCCTCCCTCGTCTCCACCATGGTGTTGTGCGGCCATCCCCCGCCGTGACAATCAGACACGGACATGGCTGCCGCTCCCGCCATCTGCTCCCCTCCCATACCTATCCCTTCCTATAGAGGAGCGGGTGCCATTTGGGAAGCACTCTCAGTCTGGGCTCAGACAGGAAATGAGGTGTTGCAATCACCCATCTGGTCAGAGCAGAGAACCATGGTCTCAGAAAAGCTGATACGAATCTGACCCAGGATGGGTGAGTCATCAGACAGCAGTGCTCAGATGGGCTAGGTGCTGGCTGCAGGGCTATGTATGTATTTGGGCCAGTGTCCTGACATGTGGTTTTGTGTATGCTGCATGCTCTAGAGGTCTTCTAGAAAGGTCTAAATGTGTGGTTTTGTGTATCTAAGCTCAAGGGGTCTTTAATCTTTCTTGGGAGTATACTACTGCGTTTGCCCTGAGTATTCCTTAAGCACCAGCCACCGATGTTCTCTTCTTACATCAGAGATCTTTATTTATTCCCCCTTTCCCGAAGACACACATTTTTTAAATAGCAGCTGTTGCTGGAGTAAAAATAGAGGTGTGGTGTGTCTAGCATACACAGCTGATATAACCTCTCCTCTCCTGAGCTAAAGATGATCTATTATATTGACAAGATGGTCGAGTGACTGCTCTAACAGTGGAAATACATGTCCTCAAAGATGTATGGCAAGTGGGAGGAGGCAAGATCAGGTGGGACCATTCTAGCCAATGAAAGGTCAGATACACGTGCGAACAACAGGCACAACTCCGATATAAAGTATTTTTTTTCAAAGTTGCCAAACTGCCACGTGCATCTGCTTATATCAGTGCATTCGTTACAACCTAACCATTACGGAACTTCTATTCGATCAAAACGATAGCAATCAAACAAAATTAGCGATTACATTTTTTGTTGACCAAATGACACTCATTATTTTAACCTTTTAACTTTAACCTTTATTTAACTAGGCAAGTCAGTTAAGATCAAATTCTTATTTACAATGACGGCCTACCCCGGCCAAAACCGGACGACGCTGGTCCAATTGTGCGCCGCCCTATGGGACTCCCAATCACGTCCGGATGTGATACAGCCTGGATTCGAACCAGGTACTGTAGTGACACCTCTTGCACTGAGATGCAGTGCCTTAGACCGCTGAACCAGGTACTGTAGAGACACCTCATGCACTGAGATGCAGTGCCTTAGACCGCTGAACCAGGTACTGTAGAGACACCTCATGCACTGAGATGCAGTGCCTTAGACAGATATTAGAGGTACTGTAGATTAAACACCTCTGCACTTTGCCTCTTCCTCTCTGCCTGAGCCCTTCCTTTCACCCTCCCTGGTATAATATAATGGAAACCAGGTAGGATACACCTCACCCTGAGATGCAGTGCCTTCCACCCTGGAGGAAACCAGGTACTGTAGAGACACCTCACCCTGAGATGCAGTGCCGGGTAGGAACCAGGTCCACCCTGGAGAGACACCTCATGCACTGAGATGCAGTGCCTTCCACCCTGGAGGAACCAGGTACTGGAGAGACACCTCATGCACTGAGATGCAGTGCCTTAGGATACTCTGAACCACCCTGGAGAGACACCTCATGCACTGAGATGCAGTGCCTTCCACCCTGGAGGAAACCAGGTAGGAGACACCTCACCCTGGACTGAGATGCAGTGTAGTATACTCTCTCCACCCTGGAGGAAACCAGGTAGGATACTCTCCACCCTGGAGACAACAGGTAGTATACTCTATCCACCCTGGAGGAAACAGCAGGTAGGATACTCTATCCACCCTGGAGGAAACAACAGGTAGTATTATTTTCTAGACAGACCCTGGAGGAAACAACAGGTTTGCCTCTTCCACCCTGGAGGAAGCAGCAGGTTCCTTTCACCCTGGTATAATATAATGGAAACAGCAGGTAGGATACTCTCTCCACCCTGGAGGAAACAACAGGTAGTATACTCTATCCACCCTGGAGGAAACAGCAGGTAGGATACTCTATCCACCCTGGAGGCAACAGCGGGTAGGATACTCTATCCACCCTGGAGGAAACAACAGGTAGTATACTCTATCCACCCTGGAGGAAACAACAGGTAGGATACCCTCTCCACCCTGGAGGAAACAGCAGGTAGGATACTCTATCCACCCTGGAGGAAACAACAGGTAGTATACTCTCTCCACCCTGGAGGAAACAACAGGTAGGATACTCTATCCACCCTGGAGGAAACAACAGGTAGTATACTCTCTCCACCCTGGAGGAAACAACAGGTAGGATACTCTATCCACCCTGGAGGAAACAACAGGTAGTATACTCTATCCACCCTGGAGGAAACAGCAGGTAGGATACTCTATCCACCCTGGAGGAAACAGCAGGTAGTATACTCTCTCCACCCTGGAGGAAACAGCAGGTAGGATACTCTCTCCACCCTGGAGGAAACAACAGGTAGTATACTCTCTCCACCCTGGAGGAAACAGCAGGTAGGATACTCTCTCCACCCTGGAGGAAACAACAGGTAGTATACTCTATCCTTCCTGGAGGAAACAACAGGTAGTATACTCTCTCCACCCTGGAGGAAACAACAGGTAGTATACTCTCTCCACCCTGGAGGAAACAGCAGGTAGGATACTCTATCCACCCTGGAGGAAACAGCAGGTAGGATACTCTATCCACCCTGGAGGAAACAACAGGTAGTATACTCTCTCCACCCTGGAGGAAACAACAGGTAGTATACTCTCTCTACCCTGGAGGAAACAGCAGGTAGGATACTCGCTCCACCCTGGAGGAAACAACAGGTAGGATACTCTATCCACCCTGGAGGAAACAGCAGGTAGGATACTCTATCCACCCTGGAGGAAACAACAGGTAGTATACTCTCTCCACCCTGGAGGAAACAGCAGGTAGGATACTCTATCCACCCTGGAGGAAACAACAGGTAGTATACTCTCTCCACCCTGGAGGAAACAGCAGGTAGGATACTCTATCCACCCTGGAGGAAACAACAGGTAGGATACTCTCTCCAACCTGGAGAAAACAACAGGTAATATACTCTCTCCACCCTGGAGGAAACAACAGGTAGTATACTCTATCCACCCTGGAGGAAACAGCAGGTAGTATACTCTATTCACCCTGGAGGAAACAGCAGGTAGGATACTCTATCCACCCTGGAGGAAACAGCAGGTAGGATACAGCAGGTAGGATCCAACCTGGAGAAAACAACAGGTAATATACTCTCTCCACCCTGGAGGAAACAACAGGTAGTATACTCTATCCACCCTGGAGGAAACAGCAGGTAGTATACTCTATTCACCCTGGAGGAAACAGCAGGTAGGATACTCTATCCACCCTGGAGGAAACAGCAGGTAGGATACTTATCCACCCTGGAGGAAACAACAGGTAGTATACTCTCTCCACCCTGGAGGAAACAGCAGGTAGGATACTCTATCCACCCTGGAGGAAACAGCAGGTAGGATACTCTATCCACCCTGGAGGAAACAGCAGGTAGGATACTCTATCCACCCTGGAGGAATTAGGCAGTTCACAGATGTGAACCAGAATTAATGGGGGTGAATTTAAAGGGAAATGACCCATACGGTTCCATCAGCACCTAGATCAGGAATGTGCAACTTTGATGGGGTGGGAACCACAAAAAATCTGAAATCATCATGAGGGGCTGCAGTGGCTCACAGGTCTGTGTACACATAGCCACGGGGCTAATTAGGTGACTATCAGTGACAGATATAACAAGAGAAATACTGCTGATGCACAACCACATTTCAAAGTTGTACCTTGTGTATTCTAATATTCTAACTCTCAACAGTAATTTGAGACCCGACTGAGTTCCTAAAAATAAAATACAAAATAAATGAATATTAATTGAGCCGTGGGCCGCCAGTTGCCTATCCCTGACCTAGATAGTGAAATCAAGCACCACGGTATTGAAGTCAAACATCAGTATGTCATCTCTTTAGATATATACTAAGCATTTTAAACATCAGCTATCTGAGCAGCTTACCGATCGCTGCAGCTGTACACAGCCCATCTGTAAATAGCCCAGCCAACTACCTACCTCATCCCCATACTGTTTTTATTTACTTTTTTTGTCTTTTGCCAGTATTTCTACTTGCACATCATCATCTGCACATTGATCACTCCAGTGTTAATTTGCTAAATTGTAATTACTCCACTACTATGGCCTGTTTATTGCCTTACCTCCTTACTCTATTTGCACACACTGTATATAGACTTTTCTATTGTGGTATTGACTGTACTTTTGTTTATCCCATGTGTAACTCTGTGTTGTTGTTTATTGTCACACTTTGCTTTATCTTGACCAGGTCGTAGTTGTTCTCAACTGGCCTTCCTGGTTAAATAAAGGTGAAATAAATCAAATAAAAAAATATACTAAGTAGCTTGGTTTCTATCCTATCAATATACTCCAGTAGCTTCATGTAGTCAACCCACTCAGAGTAGACTGGTATACTCTAATTGTAATCTAGTCATGGTGTGTGTCTGTGTCCCAAGTGGCACCCTATTCCCTATGTAGTGCACTACGTATGAACCCTGTGGGCATTTGAGATGTACTTATGGAGAGAACAGACAGACAGCGCCGATAACCACAGGCTGCTATGACTCCCTATCACTAATGATCAAGCCAAGCTGCCCTCCATTACCGTAGCTAGCCGTGACGTATGGCCCTACATTCATCCGCCATTCGTTTGGAGTGGCTCGGGTCATTTCCAAGTCAAACACAGTTGCCCTCTTTTCCATTAGTGTCATCCATTCCGCAGGGCTAAGTCTTCTGTGATCAGCCGATCAGTCTGACAGTATAATGGCATGCAGGACATATGTTTATGTGCGAACTTAAATTAAATCATCTATTCAACAGCCAGTCTCTCCTATTAAACATCTCTCTCCGGAAACATCAAAGGGTGTGAATTTGAAAAGGCTATTATCCTGGTATTAAGCTCCAGTTTATGACACTCACAATAAAGTGCTTTTTGATTATATTATTTCATTATTTCATGTTGAAGACTGAATTTGCATGAGAGTCAGCAGAGAAGGCAACATGAATGTGAGACTCATCCTGTAAGCCAGAACTGTCTAGTTGTCTCTTTCAACAAGATACTTGTAGATTAGATCCACCCACGCATATTCTGTACGCATACACACACACACATCGCACGCACACACACATTGCACACCCACATCGCACACACACACAAACACAGAAATACATGCATGCATACACACAAAAAAGTCTAAAAACACATCTCTGCGAAAGAGCAGACACCTTTATCCCAGAGATCTGACATTTAGTTGGTTATCACAGCTCTTGTAAGATGTCAAAACAGGTGTTGTTTCCAGCATTTTGAGTGATTGACGCCTCTGTCTCTGTCTGAGGCAGGTGGATGCGAGGGGAGAACAGGAGAAAAGGGAGCCAGATCAGATCCAACCCAGTGGGAGGTGGGAGGCCAAATCAACACAGACAGAGTAAACAACAGAAAATGAGGCATGACTGGTCCTTCAGACCGGGCTCTGGAGAGTGACTCACCACACCTACTGTCCCGGACAGAGTAGCAGCAGCATGGCCCATAGGTCAGACTCTGATACTGCAATCCTCGCCACGCCACCATGACACACCCTGCTACAAATCACCCCCACCACAACCAGAGCACATCCCTGTCTGGGGTCTCTCTAGAGCCTGGGCGCAGCCTCTGAACCAGGCCTGAGCACAGAGAGCCTCTCCCTGGACACTTCCAGTAGCCAGGCCTATCAGCCTTTAGACACGCCCTGGGGAGGAGAGTCCTCTGGAGCAGCTGCCTCTTCTCATAATCACAGCTCAATATTATCTAGCACTGGCCAGGACATGAGTGGTCGGCTAGACGGGATCACAATCACATAGTGTCGTTTCATCAAACAGGAAAAGGCTGAATGTTTAGTGCATGGACGTATGGAGGCATAATAAATAAATACATACAACACATACTCTTAGGTAAATATTGTAAATGTAGGATGTACCACCGGTTGATTGGGAGCTTGCTGCATGAAGCAACATACCATCCCTAGAGCAGAAGGCTGTATAATGGTCGGAACATTCTCCTCCATAATTCTCCTGTGGGGAAGCTCCACACACTATTACCATGAATAATGCCACTGCTGGTAGTACTTTCTGGAGCGAGGACCCTGAGTCTCAGTGGGTGCTTATTCAAAAGACCTATCATTATGCTGTCAATTCCTTTCCTGTATCTCTCTTAACATTATGTATCCCTGCGCTCATTTTCAAATCCTTTTCTTGAGGACGACCTCTTGTCGCTCTTTCGTTACCATACATTGATCGGAGAGGGTAAGGGACTGCTGCTCCACTCCACTTCGGTCTGGGCTGCTGACACAGTCAGTCCCACCACGTCAACCTGGTAGTGGAGAGTTTGGCATCATGGCCCATTTAAAACAGACACGTGTTAATACTACAGTCTATGGTTCCAGATGGCACTTTGCATTACAAGGAGAATGACTAAGCATTTCAATCACTTCACATCTTTTCATGTGAAATCATTATCAGAGCTGATGCCATTGGTCAAAAGAACAATTAGTGAAAAAAAGATCAGAATTGGGCTGCCTGTCTACACGCAGCCAACGTGTCCCAAACGTAGTGCACTACATTGGCCGGAAATAGGGCGCCATATGGGACGCAACCTTAGAATCACTTCTATGGTAACAGTAGTTGAGCTCAGCCACACACAACAAGAGGTTCCTCTCCAGCCTGTGTGTCTCATTTGACGGTCTCATGGCTCTTATGTTCCTGTACACCCAGTCAGCACCACAGAACCTCTACAACCCCCCTCTGCTTTTTACTGAGCGTTTTCATCCTCCTCAGACGGCGGCTCTGCATTAATATTCTCCCACAGATCAGAGACAAAAGAGATCCCAGACCCATGCGCTCCCTCCCTCCGCTGCTAGGGACTGACTGTCGTATCATCTGTGCAGAGAGACACTGAGACACTGAGCGGTGGTTACTCAAATAATATGGTAACGCTGCAGGAATTCTTCACCCACCAGCAGCTGTTTTCGTAACATTGCGGTCTCTGGGCTCTGCAGTGGTGCCAGAGAGGGACTGTATTGTTGGCATGTCAGGCCTGACATCCATGGGAATGTATGTGTGTGTGAATGGGAGGGGAAGGGAAGGGAGGAGGGAGGGGGGGTGGGGGGTGGTCAGCTCTGGTCATCTTTTGGGTGTTCGGTTGTGTGAGAAGAGAATGTATGTGTGTGTGTGAATGGGAGGGGAAGGGAAGGGAGGAGAGGGGTGGGGGGTGGTCAGCTCTGGTCATCTTTTGGGTGTTCGGTTGTGTGAGAAGAGAATGTATGTGTGTGTGAATGGGAGGGGAAGGGAAGGGAGGAGAGGGGGGGTGGGGGGTGGTCAGCTCTGGTCATCTTTTGGGTGTTCGGTTGTGTGAGAAGAGAATGTATGTGTGTGTGAATGAATGGGAGGGGTGGGGGGTGGTCAGGGAAGGGAAGGAATGAGGAATGGGAGGGGTGAGGGGGGGTGGTCAGCTCTGGTCATCTTTTGGGTGTTCGGTTGTGTGAGAAGAGAATGTATGTGTGTGTGAATGGGAGGGGAAGGGAAGGGAGGAGAGGGGAGGGGGGGGGTGGTCAGCTCTGGTCATCTTTTGGGTGTTCGGTTGTGTGAGAAGAGAATGTATGTGTGTGTGAATGGGAGGGGAAGGGAAGGGAGGAGAGGGGTGGGGGGTGGTCAGCTCTGGTCATCTTTTGGGTGTTCGGTTGTGTGAGAAGAGAATGTATGTGTGTGTGAATGGGAGGGGAAGGGAAGGGAGGAGGGGGGTGGGGGGGGTGGTCAGCTCTGGTCATCTTTTGGGTGTTCGGTTATGAATGGGAGGGGAAGAAGGGAATGTCATGTGTGTGTGAGAAGAGAATGGGATGGGGGGAAGGGAAGTGAAGGGAGGAGAGGGGTGGGGGGTGGTCAGCTCTGGTCATCTTTTGGGTGTTCGGTTGTGTGAGAAGAGAATGTATGTGTGTGTGTGAATGGGAGGGGAAGGGAAGGGAGGAGGGAGGGGGGTGGGGGGTGGTCAGCTCTGGTCATCTTTTGGGTGTTCGGTTATGTGAGAAGGGAATGTATGTGTGTGTGAATGGGAGGGGAAGGGAAGGGAGGAGAGGGGTGGGGGGGGTGGTCAGCTCTGGTCATCTTTTGGGTGATCGGTTGTGTGAGAAGAGAATGTATGTGTGTGTGAATGGGAGGAGGAAGGAAGGGAAGGGAGGAGAGGGTGGGTGGGGGGTGGTCAGCTCTGGTCATCTTTTGGGTGTTCGGTTGTGTGAGAAGAGAATGTATGTGTGTGTGAATGGGAGGGGAAGGGAAGGGAGGAGAGGGGAGGGGGGGGGTGGTCAGCTCTGGTCATCTTTTGGGTGTTCGGTTGTGTGAGAAGAGAATGTATGTGTGTGTGAATGGGAGGGGAAGGGAAGGGAGGAGAGGGGTGGGGGGTGGTCAGCTCTGGTCATCTTTTGGGTGTTCGGTTGTGTGAGAAGGGAATGTATGTGTGTGTGAATGGGAGGGGAAGGGAAGGGAGGAGAGGGGTGGGAGGGGAAGGGGGGGAGGGTGGGGGGTGGTCAGCTCTGGTCATCTTTTGGGTGTTCGGTTGTGTGAGAAGAGAATGTATGTGTGTGTGAATGGTAGGGGAAGGGAAGGGAGGAGAGGGGTGGGGGTGGTCAGCTCTGGTCATCTTTTGGGTGTTCGGTTGTGTGAGAAGAGAATGTATGTGTGTGTGAATGGGAGGGGAGGGAAGGGAGGAGAGGGGTGGGTGGGTGGTCAGATGTGGTCATCTTTTGGGTGTTCGGTTGTGTGAGAAGAGAATGTATGTGTGTGTGAATGGGAGGGGAAGGGAAGGGAGGAGAGAGGGGTGGGGGGTGGTCAGCTGTGGTCATCTTTTGGGTGTTGAGAAGAGAATGTATGTTGTGAATGAGAAGAGAATGTGGTGCTGTGGTCATCTTTTGTGAATGGGAGGGGAAGGGAAGTGAAGGGAGGAGAGGGGTGGGGGGGGTGGTCAGCTGTGGTCATCTTTTGGGTGTTCGGTTGTGTGAGAAGAGAAAGTGTGTGTGTGTGTGTGTCTTCTTGGCAGGTTTCCCTATGAGGGAGTGAAGCGAGAGACAGGATCTCTATCCCAGGAGAGACAGCGCATCCCCCTGTGCCAATTTTGGCCCTGCTGCTGGTGCATGATGGGAAGGAAAAAGATCCCTCTCTCATCCTCTACTCCTCCTCAGTGAACAGAACCCTGACCTGAATACAGATTCTCTGGAATAACACACAGTGTATAGTAGAGAATGGGTAGGCATAACTTGTTCACTATTCATTCTCTACAATCCCTCCTTTCCCCTGCCAACTGCCAGGTGAGACTTTCATTGTGAGGATTTGCAGAATCATGCCTGGACATGTGAGTGAGAAAGAGAACAGACAGAGAGAGAGACTGTGAAGAGGATGAAAAACAAGCAACTGTGCTGCTGAGAGAGAGAGAGAGAGAGAGAGAGAGAGAGAGAGAGAGAGAGAGAGAGAGAGAGAGAGAGAGAGAGAGAGAGAGGGAGAGAGAGAGAGAGATGCAGCCCTAGATTCACAATCATACTGGGAATCAAAACACTTTTTAATAATTCAGTATGAGTAGAGGAGAGAAAATTCTGCAGCAGGCGAGGAGGCTGAGGAAATGACAGAGAGGAGAAGAATCCGACAGCACTCTCTGTACAGTGAGGTGAAACCACTGAATAACTGTTCAGGCCTGCTTTTTAGATTATGTGTGTGTTCAGTACTGTAAAGTCTGTAATAGATATCAACATACAATAGCCAGTCATTATGGGAAGCCATTATAGAAGTGCTAAAGGTGAGCAGTGGCCTGGTTGGCCACTTCTCTCTATTTGGCTGAAGTTTAATTTCCCAGAGATGGTCTATCTAGGATGAGGGGTTGTTATTATTGACAGACTAACTAAAGAATTTACAGGCAATTTTACGGTAAAGGAGTCTAATCAAACTACCCACCATGGATGGTGTCATGGCCATCTGCTATCTCTCCCTGGAACACTTTTAAAACAAGGAAGTAAATGAGACTCTGGTACAATTATCTTCCATTCGATTTTTTAATTTGTCCAGGTAGCTCTTCCTGTTCACCTTTTCTGACAATGAATGCCTTTTCTTTTAGTGGAGAGTTAAATTCTACGTTCTAATTGAATTTGGTCGTAGAGTGAATAATCCTTGAGGCGTTCCTGTTGCTCCCCCATCCTGCCCCTCACCACATCTCCTTGGGTTTCTCACCGCTGGCAACAATGTAGTTGTAGAGAGTGAAAAACACTTCCCAATTAGTCAGAGTCCCTGCGATTATGTCGCTCTTGCTAACAATTTCCATTTCCATTAATAATTTAATCTGAGCCTGCGCACACACACAGACACAGACACACACACACAGACACACACAGACACACACAGACACACAGACACACACACACACAACACTGCCCTTGCAGGAGGCCTTTACCAGAGGAAGTGCTGCGGTGGGTTTTATCTGTCTGTCTGTCTGTCTGTCTGTGTACAAATTGTTCTTTTGGGAACTAGACAGTCTGTGTTCTGTCGGCTTGGAATCTAATAATAATAATAATACAAAGGTCTTATAAAGAGCTTATGAATCTGATTGTTTGTGTGAGGCTGTTCTGTCTGTCTGTTCTGTCTGGCTGCTCTGTCTGTTCTGCTCTGTCTGTTCTGTCGGTCTGTTCCGTCTGTCTGTTCTGTCTGTTCTGTCTGTCTGTTCCGTCCGTCTGTTCTGTCTGTCTGTTCTGTCTGTCTGTTCTGTCTGTCTGTTCTGTCTGTTCCGTCCGTCTGTTCCGTCCGTCTGTTCTGTCCGTCTGTTCTGTCCGTCTGTTCTGTCTGTCTGTTCTGTCTGTCTGTTCCGTCCGTCTGTTCTGTCTGTCTGTTCTGTCTGTCTGTTCTGTCGGTCTGTTCCGTCTGTCTGTTCTGTCTGTTCTGTCTGTCTGTTCCGTCTGTCTGTTCCGTCCGTCTGTTCTGTCTGTTCTGTCTGTCTGTTCTGTCGGTCTGTTCTGTCTGGCTGCTCTGTCTGGCTGCTCTGTCTGTTCTGTCTATTCTGTCGGTCTGTTCCGTCTGTTCTGTCTGGCTGTTCTGTCTTGCTGTTCTGTCTGTCTGTTCTGTCTGTCTGTCTGTTCTGTCTGTTCTGTCTGTCTGGCTGCTCTGTCTGTTCTGTCTGTTCTGTCCATCTGTTCGTCTGTTCTGTCTGTTCTGTCGGTCTGTTCTGTCTGGCTGCTCTGTCTGTTCTGTCTATTCTGTCGGTCTGTTCCGTCTGTTCTGTCTGGCTGTTCTGTCTTGCTGTTCTGTCTGTCTGTTCTGTCTGTCTGTTCTTCTGTCTGTTCTGTCTGTCTGTTCTGTCTGCTCTGTCTGTTCTGTCTGTTCTGTCCATCTGTTCGTCTGTTCTGTCTGTTCTGTCTGTCTGTTCCGTCTGTCTGTTCTGTCTGTCTGTTCTGTCTGTCTGTCTGTTCTGTCTGTCTGTTCCGTCCGTCTGTTCTGTCTGTTCTGTCTGTCTGTTCTGTCGGTCTGTTCTGTCTGGCTGTTCTGTCTGTTCTGTCTGTCTGTTCTGTCAGTCTGTTCTGTCTGGCTGCTCTGTCTGTTCTGTCTATTCTGTCTGGTCTGTTCTGTCTGGCTGTTCTGTCTTGCTGTTCTGTCTGTCTGTTCTGTCTGTCTGTTCTGTCTGTTCTGTCTGTCTGTTCTGTCTGTCTGGCTGCTCTGTCTGTTCTGTCTGTTCTGTCCATCTGTTCGTCTGTTCTGTCTGTTCTGTCTGTCTGTTCCGTCTGTCTGTCTGTTCTGTCTGTCTGTTCTGTCTGTCTGTTCTGTCTGTCTGTTCTGTCTGTCTGTTCCGTCCGTCTGTTCTGTCTGTTCTGTCTGTCTGTTCTGTCGGTCTGTTCTGTCTGGCTGCTCTGTCTGTTCTGTCTATTCTGTCGGTCTGTTCCGTCTGTTCTGTCTGGCTGTTCTGTCTTGCTGTTCTGTCTGTCTGTTCTGTCTGTCTGTTCTGTCTGTCTGTTCTGTCTGTCTGTTCTGTCTGTCTGTTCTGTCTGTCTGTTCTGTCTGTCTGTTCTGTCTGTCTGTTCTGTCTGGCTGCTCTGGCTGTTCTGTCTGTTCTGTCTGTTCTGTCTGTCTGTTCTGTCTGTCTGTTCTGTCTGTTCTGTCTGTCTGTTCTGTCTGTCTGTCTGTCTGTCTGTCTGTCTGTCTGTCTGTCTGTCTGTTCTGTCTGTCTGTCTGTCTGTTCTGCCTGTCTGTTCTGTCTGTCTGTTCTGTCTGTCTGTCTTTTCTGTCTGTTCTGGCTGTTCTGTCTGTCTGTCTGTCTGTCTGTCTGTCTGTCTGTCTGTCTGTCTGTCTGTCTGTCTGTCTG
Organism: Oncorhynchus tshawytscha; assembly: GCF_018296145.1. Classification (NCBI taxonomy): domain Eukaryota; kingdom Metazoa; phylum Chordata; class Actinopteri; order Salmoniformes; family Salmonidae; genus Oncorhynchus; species Oncorhynchus tshawytscha. Next base: position 35,245,984 of record NC_056442.1, read on the forward strand.
TCTGTCTGTCTGTGTCTGTCTGTCTGTCTGTCTGTCTGTTCTGTCTGTCTGTTCTGTCTGTCTGTCTGTCTGTCTGTCTGTCTGTCTGTCTGTCTGTCTGTCTGTCTGGCTGTTCGTCTGTCTGTCTGTCTGTTCTGTCTGGCTGTTTGTCTGTCTGGCTGTTCTGTCTGGCTGTTTGTCTATATTTCTGTTCTGTCTGTCTGTTCTGTCTGTCTGACTCTGCACTACTGTGTGTTGTGTTACGAATGTCTTGTTTAATCAACAGTGTGCTGTACAGTCTGTATGCTGTATAGTCTCAACAGAGGCCTTGGATGGGATCCCACCAGTGGAATACACAGTAGTTAGCCCGTTGTTTATTCTCCTCTCAAGTGTCTCTTGTTTGTTGTTGTGGTTGAACTTGGCTTTTGTGTGTTTACAGTGCTGTAGGGGTTGAACATGCTGAGCAAACAGGTCACCGGGGGCAACGCTACAGGGTCGCAACCTTTCTGTCCAGACACACTCCAGGGATGCCCTTTCCCCATTTAACACACACACACACAAACAGGTAGGTAGGCACGCACACACACTCACACTGCATCAGCAGGTGCTGGTGAGAAAGCTGGAATGCATACAGCATGCCTCTTTTCAAACAGAAGGTGTGCAGACTGTAGAGGGGCTGGTTTTGGAGATGGACCAATGCAGAGAACCCAGATGAGAACACATTTGATGCTTGTCTAAATGTGAGTCTAATTTGTGCACTCAGCCACGGCAAATTCTTCTGATTATCTCAACATAGATATGCAAAAATATAGAAACCGTCTTCAGACTAAAAAATAAATCTCTATAATTCCTAATTAAAGATAATTTGTTGAATATAATTCCACATTAGGCAAAGTAAGGGTTTTCTTCTACCACAGCAATGTGAAGACAATGTTTTGTCATATTCTACAACATCAGATCAGTAGAGCTTTCAGTGGTATTGCTGTGATGTACATGAGAGTCTGGAGGGATATTGGCACTTGAAATCTTTAACACTCATCGTTCTGTCTGCTCAGTCTTTGGTCAGTCTGACTTCCAACAGGCTCCATTGTTTTCTGTTTAACCCATGGCAGTCTAATGGGGCCTTTCTTTTGAACAGAACAGAATTCCTCAACTAAATATTGGGAACACTTTGTGTCAATACCCTAGAACACAACCCTAAACTTTATTTTCTTCCTAGTCAGTATTATTATTATTTTATCTTGACACATTTTATCACGTGACCGTCTTCTAGCTCTAGCTCTACATCTACAGTTCAGCCCATCTCCAGAATCTATTAGGACAGTGAGTGGTGCCTAACTCAGGTGTCACCTTCAAGGCTAGATCACGGAATAATGAACTATCCTGAAGGACAGACGTTTTCTGTGAACATGCATTTTTAACTTGTGTGACATGAGCAACAGTGACACGTTGGCATGCTTAAGGGACTTTTTAATATATCCAGCCAGCCTTCAGTCAGTCTTCCTACCTCAGTCAGCACACTTTCACTAAGCTGATTTGTGCCTGGCAGAGATGTGTTGGAAACATTGTAAATAAAGTAACCCCGCTGCAGCGAGGGCCAGAAACTAGCACACCATTCATATATTCACTAGTCATACAGGTAATCTTTTAACAGCACTTGTTTGAACAGGGGATTTAAAAAGCTAAACAACCGAATAGAATACATGTGTTACACTAAACTGTGCTAGAAGGCTCTACTTTCCTCAGAAACGGGTATTGCAGTCATCTGCAAACGGACATTTATGCGGGCCATGCAGCATACTACACTGAACAAAAATATAAACGCAACATTTAAAGTGTTGGTCCCATGTTACATGAGCTGAAATAAAAGATCACAGAAATGTTCCATATGCACAAAAAGTTTATTTCTCTCAAATGTTGTGCACAAATTTGTTTATATGCCTGTTAGCAAGCACTTCTCCTTTACCAAGATAATCCTTCAACCTGACAGGTGTGGCATATCAAGAAGCTGATTAAACAACATGATCATTACACAGGTGCACCTTGTGCTTGGGACAATAAAAGGCCACTCTAAAATGTGCAGTTTTGTCACACAACACAATGCGTCAAGTTTTGAGGGGCCATGCAATTGGCATGCTGACTGCAGGAATGTCCACCAGAGCTACTGCCAGAGAATGTAATGTTAATTTCTCTACCATAAGCTGCCTCGAATGTTGTTTTAGAGAATTTGGCAGTAAGTCCAACCGGCCTCACAACCGCAGACCATGTGTAACTACGCCAGCCCAGGACCTCCACATTCAGTTTCTTCACCTTTTTAACCTTTATTTTACTAGGCAAGTCAGTTAAGAACAAATTCTTATTTTCAATGACGGCCTAGGAACAGTGGGTTAACTGCCTGTTCAGGGGCAGAACAACAGATTTTGTACCTTGTCAGCTCGGGGATTTGAACTTGCAACCTTTCGGTTACTAGTCCAATGCTCTAACCACTAGGCTACCCTGCCGCCCCTGCAGGATGGTCTGAGACCAGCCACCCGGAGGAGTACTTCTGTCTGTAATAAAGCCTTTTTGTAGGTTACGATTAGCTGGGCCTGGCTGCCAAGTGGGTGGGCCTATGCCCTCCCAAGCCCACCCATGGCTGCGCTGCTGCCCAGTCATGTGAAATCCATAGATTAGGGCCTAATTTATTTATTTCAACTGACCAATTTCCTTATATGAACTGTAACTCAGTAAAATATTTGACATTGTTGCATGTGGCTTTTATATTTTTGTTCAGTATAGATGTGAAGCGTGATCCAGGAAGTGTGTGAGCTGGAGAGGGTTGAAGCATTTGGTTTGGTTCTCCTTGAGAGTTTACACCTGTTAGCTGGGTGTCATGGTTGAAGAGGCCTCAGAGAGCAGTTTGGCAAATACCAACTGTAGGAATCCGCCAAAAGCAGGAGCAACACCCAGAACTACGCAAACACACACACATACACACACTTTCACACACACCACACAGTGCACCTGTAGCCACATCATCCCAGCTGCTCTTCCACACAGCACCAATAGCTATTCCAAACCTGTGGTGTAAAGTTCTTAAGAAGAAATACTTTAAAGTACCACTTAAGTCATTTTTTCATGTATCTGTACATTACTATTTTTAATATATATATATTTTTACCCGTTTTTCATGGTATCCAATTGGTAGTTACAGTCTTGTCTCATCGCTGCAACTCCTGTATGGACCCAGGAGAGGAGGAGGTCGAGAGCCTCCGAAACGCAACCCAACCAAGCCGCACTGCTTCTTGACACAATGCCCACTTAACCTGGGATGCCAGCCACACCAATGTGTCACCAGGTGTGCACCCAGCCCATCACAGGAGTCACTAGTGCACAAGGACATCCCTGCCAGCCAAACCCTCCCATAACCAGGACGACACTGGGCCAATATACTCTAGTGGCACAGTAAGCACTGGGATGCAGTGTCTTAGACCACTGCACCACTCGGGAGGCTACTATTTATATTTTAGACAACATACTTTTACTCCACTAAATTCCTAAAGAAAATAATGTACTTTTTACAACATACATTTTCCCTGACTCCCAAAAGTACTCACTACATTTTTAATGATTAACAGGACAAGAAAATGTCCAATTTACAGACTTATCAAGAGAACATCCCTGCTCATCCCTACTGCCTCTTATCTGATGGACTCATTAAACAGAGAACATCCCTGCTCATCCCTACTGCCTCTTATCTGATGGACTCATTAAACAGAGAACATCCCTGCTCATCCCTACTGCCTCTTATCTGATGGACTCATTAAACAGAGAACATCCCTGCTCATCCCTACTGCCTCTTATCTGATGGACTCATTAAACAGAGAACATCCCTGCTCATCCCTACTGCCTGATACAATGGACTCAAAAAACAGAGAACATCCCTGCTCTTCCCTAATGCCTCTTATCTGATGGACTCATTAAACAGAGAACATCCCTGCTCATCCCTACTGCCTCTTATCTGATGGACTCATTAAACAGAGAACATCCCTGCTCATCCCTACTGCCTCTTATCTGATGGACTCATTAAACAGAGAACATCCCTGCTCATCCCTACTGCCTCTGATACAATGGACTCATTAAACAGAGAACACCCCTGCTCTTCCCTAATGCCTCTTATCTGATGGACTCATTAAACAGAGAACATCCCTGCTCATCCCTACTGCCTCTTATCTGATGGACTCATTAAACAGAGAACACCCCTGCTCTTCCCTAATGCCTCTGATACAATGGACTCAAAAAACAGAGAACATCCCTGCTCATCCCTACTGCCTCTGATACAATGGACTCAAAAAACAGAGAACATCCCTGCTCATCCCTACTGCCTCTGATACAATGGACTCAAAAAACAGAGAACATCCCTGCTCATCCTTACTTCCTCTTATCTGATGGACTCATTAAACAAAGAACATCCCTGCTCATCCCTTGCCTCTGTTCTGATGGACTCATTAAACAAAGAACATCCCTGCTCATCCCTTGCCTCTGTTCTGATGGACTCATTAAACAGAGAACATCCCTGCTCATCCCTTGCCTCTGTTCTGATGGACTCACTAAACAGAGAACATCCCTGCTCATCCCTTGCCTCTGATCTGATGGACTCACTAAACAGAGAACATCCCTGCATCCCTGTAAATTACCAAATTACATCCCTGTAAATTACCAAGTCCATATTAAGGCAGGAACAGCTCAAATAAGCATAAAGAAGTGACAGTCCATCATTATTTTAAGACATGGTCAGTCAATGCGTAACATTTGAAGAACTTTGAACGTTTCTTCAAGTGCTGTTGGAAAACCCATCAAGTGCTATGATGAAACTGTCTCTCATGAGGACCGCCACAGGAAAGGAAGACCCAGGGTTACCTCTGCTGCAGAGGATAAGTTCATTCGAGTTACCAGCCTCAGATATTGCAGCCCAAATAAATTCTTCACGGAGTTCAAGTAACAGACACATCTCAACATCAATTGTTCAGAGGAGACTGCATGAATCAGGCCTTCATGGTCGATTTGCTGCAAAAAAAACACTACTCAAGGACACGAATAATAAGAAGAGACTTGTTTGGCCCAAGAAACACGAGCAATGGATATTAGACCAGTGGAAATCTGTCCTTTGGTCTGATTTGTCCAAATTTGAGATTTTTGGTTCCAACCGCCGTGTCTTTGTGAGACGCAGAGTAGGTGAACCGATGATCTCTGCATGTGTGCATGTGTGGTTCCCACCGTGAAGCATGGTGGTTCCCACCGTGAAGCATGGTGGTTCCCACCATGAAGCTTTTCTGGTGACACTGTCAGTGATTTAGCCATGCTGGTTAAGACCCACTTAACCAGCATGGCTACCACAGCATTCTACAGTGATACGCAATCCCATCTGATTTGCACTTAGTGGGACTATCATTTGTTTTTCAACAGGACAATGACCCAACACACCTCCAGGCAGTGTAAGGGCTATTTGACCACGAAAGAGAGTGATGGAGTGCTACATCAGATGACCTGGTTTCCAAAATCACCCGACCTCAACCCAATTGAGATGGTTTGGGAGGAGTTGGACTGCAAAGTGAAGGAAAAGAGCCAACAAGTGCTCAGCATATATGGGAACTCCTTCAATACTGTTGGTAAAGCATTGCCAAGAGTGTGTAAAGCTGTTATCAAGGCAAAGGGTGGCTACTTTGAAGAATCTCAAATATAAAATATATTTTGATTTGTTTTACACTTTGTTGGTTACTACATGAGTCCATCCGTATGTGTTATTTTGTAGTTTGAAGTCTTTACTATTAGTCTACAATGTAGAAAATAGTAAAAAATAAATAAAAACCCTTGATTGAGTAGGTGTCCAAACTTTTGACTGGTACTGTGTATATATATATATATCTTATCTTTTGGAGTGGCGGCAACAATTTAGCAGTGGCGGCCCGCCGCTGCTAAATACATATAGGGGAAACACTGATCTGCCCCAAAGGGGGTTCATCAAAGTTTCTTTGTTGCTCTCTCTCTCTGTCTCTCACACACACACTGCGATAATGGTCCTATCTGTCTAACTAGAGTGCTTCACTGATGAATGGTAGGTGACGTTCACCAACAATGCTTTCCATTGATTGGAGCTGAAGGTGATGTACTGTGTGTCATCTTTGCTATATGACCAGCTGCTAAGCTGTATCGATCCACAGGCTTTATATATTGACTAAAGCGAGATATCGTACTGGGCTAGTTTCAACTTGATGTCTTGGTATATTGGTACTGTCATAAATGTTGTTGTTTCCATACAAGCGCAGCAGTCAAGTCCTTTTTAAATTCACAAATAAGAATAGCCCACTAGATTATATATTATTTATGTTTTATTTAGGTAGGCAAGTCAGTTGAGAAAAATGTCTTATTTCCTACACCAGCCAAACCCGGACGATACTGGGCCAATTGTGAACCGCCCTATGGGACTCCCAGTCACGGCTGGTTGTGATACAGCCTGGAATCAAAACCAGGGTGTCTGTAGTGTCAACTCTAGTTTTGAGATGCAGTGCCTTAGACCGCTGCGCCACTCGGGAGCCCCAAGATATGTACAGCTACAAACTGGATGAATCTTTATTATCTGTTCACAAGCTATTCGCCCAGAACCTTCCGGCAGTGAGCAAGAGAAGAGAAACGTAAATAATGTAGTTATTTGAGATAGAACCTTGGCTTGGAAAGTGATGGGAGAAAAAAACACACACCTTGCAACCAAGTTCTCCTCTGCTGTTACTCATTTTTAACTATGAAACATTCATCCTCTCTCAAGCTGTCCCCATAACGCCACACCTCTACTTCCTCGTCATGCATGACAGAGCTCCGTGTCTGTGTGTCTGCGTGACTGTTTCATGTGCATGTGTTTTAAGTGTGTGTCTGTGTCTGTGTGTGTGTTAACGCCTAAGTGCATTTTGTGTGTCTGGGTGATGGAGCTCTTTCCCAAAGGAAGGCTGGTTTCATTCTCTCTGTGAAATATAGAGTACACCAGCAATCCCAGGGGTCACTGCACTTCCTCTTATCAATGACAATTCCAGTGCACTAAAGCCACTGCACTAAAGCCACTAATCATTGAGCCACCCTCGCTCACTCTCTCTCTCTCCTCATTATCCCCCCTCTTAATCACCCAATGAACACTACCATCATCACTGCCCCCTCTTCTCTCTCTCCTCATTATCCCCCTCTTAATCACCCAATGAACACTACCATCATCACAGCCCCCTCTTCTCTCTCTCCTCATTATCCCCCTCTTAATCACCCAATGAACACTACCATCATCACAGCCCCTCTTCTCTCTCTCCTCATTATCCCCCTCTTAACACCCAATGAACACTACCATCATCACTGCCCCTCTTCTCTCTCTCCTCATTATCCCCCTCTTAATCACCCAATGAACACTACCATCATCACAGCCCCCTCTTCTCTCTCCCTCCTCATTATCCCCCTCTTAATCACCCAATGAACACTACCATCATCACTGCCCCTCTTCTCTCTCTCCTCATTATCCCCCTCTTAATCACCCAATGAACACTACCATCATCACTGCCCCCTCTTCTCTCTCTCCTCATTCTCCCCTCTCTTAATCACCCAATGAACACTACCATCATCACAGCCCCCTCTTCTCTCTCTCGTTATATTTCCCTCTCTCTCCCTCTCTTTATATCTCCCTCTCTCTCTCTCTTTATATCTCCCTCTCTCTCTCTCTCTCACTTTGTACTTGCTTTGTTCAAAACTGTCCCTGACAATGTCACTAAATCTATTAACTTTGCCTCCTTCACACCGCAAATACCTTTCTCTGCAAGAGATTGAGGTATCATAGACAGACATTTGGTTTCAAATGTGATGATATTGGGAGCCATAAAGAAGCTAAACTAGCATCTTCTAATGTCAAACATATATACGTATATTCTCCAGGGAGCTTGTGATGTAAGTAGATTTGATTTAACCCTATTTACAGTAAACCATCACCATCACACCTTTTCATCTTCAAAGGGTGATACATCAGGCCTAGCCCCTTTCCCACGGTGACAGGTAGCTGGGTTAAGTACAGTCAAACCCCAGGTAAGGAGGTGGTCTCAGGGAAGAGGCAGAGGTTGCGTCCCAAATGGCACCCTCTTCCCTACATAGTGCACTGCAATATATAGTGAATAGGGTACCATTTGGGACACATAAGATGTGGCGGGTGATATTGGACAGGTCCCTCTAATCCTGCGATTGTGGGTGGTGTGATTGGCTGGCTCCTACTGATCCTGTGATTGTGGCTGGTGTGATTGGCTGGCTCCTGCTGATCCTGTGCCACAGTGGGAACATGACTCTGGAGGCTCCATGTGTAGCTAACTCACAGCGACGGTTAACCTCCCGATCCATCAGGCCTTAGTAGCAGGCATGACACAGAGAACCTACTTCTTCCATTAGAGCTCTGACAGAGCCTAATGCCTGTCCTTGCAGTATCTCTCTCCCTCCATCTCTCCCTCTCTCTCTGTTTCACTCCTTCTCTTTGTCTATCTCTCTCTTGCCATTTCTCGATCTTGCTCGCTTGCTCGGTCTCTCTCCCTCTCTCAGCTCTCTCTTTCGCCTGTCTCGTCTCCACTCACCACAATAACAAACCTTTTTTTACCTCTCTTCCTCTACACTGACAGCACAGAATGTACACAACAAAAAATGTTATACGAATCTTTTTTGTTACCATCCTACGAATGTGCTCTTCTTTGTTCATCCCTCGCTCCTCTTCTCTGTGAGATGGAGAGAGAGGGGACTCACAACACACAGGGTGGTAAGAACTAGCACAACACAGGTTCTTATTAAGGCCGTAACGTACGAGCGCTCCCCTGGGAATCTAGATGTGTAAATGAGACGATGCTCCAACACCAAGTGCTGCTGTCTTTTTTGGGCTGTTGTTTTGCTCTTTTAAATAATTGACAAGGCTGTGCTAGTGAAGACAGGGACAAATCTGCTGAACTAACATCTCAGCCATAAGTGCTTGAGCACCAAACTGCTATCAATCCCCCAGCTATATAGAATCATTACGGCTCCACACTTCATAAATCTTATGTAACCCCCACTCGGCTCAGCGATATAACATTATGTCCACATGTTCTGTTTATTGTTTCTGCGTACAGGCAACAGAAGATCACTTTTGCTGTAGTTACCCTCTATATGAAGTTACATTTACAAACTACACTTTAATGTCAGGCCTGTGAATCACGGCTCAGGGCATATTAGCCTGCTTTCTGAGGAGATGGATCTGTGGCTGTGGCTAACTGCCATGGTGGGAGTTATAATGAAGAGACTTGTATTTTAGTCAGAGTTCGAGCTGTTAACGCTGTCAGGCGTGGCTCTATAGTGACTGTGATCCTATATTGGGGGTGTTGGTGCAGAGCTGTGTAGTTGCAGTGTGTTTTGTCAGACTGTTGACTTCTCTGGGTGCGTCCCAAAAAGAACCCTACTCCATATACAGTGCACTACCTTTGACCAGACCCTATGGGCCTTAGTCAAAAGTAGTGCACTATATAGGAAATTGGGTGCCACTTGGGACACAGACTGTGTTCTCCTCTCCTCTCCTCTCCTCTCCTCTCCTCTCCTCTCCTCTCCTCTCCTCTCCTCTCCTCTCCCCTCCCCTCTCCTCTCCCCCGGGGAACAGAGGACTGTGTGATTGAGACGTTGACTCAGCAGCTAGGGAGACGGAGACTGTGTTCTCCTCTCCTCTCCTCTCCTCTCCTCTCCTCTCCTCTCCTCTCCCTCTCCTCTCCCTCTCCTCTCCTCTCCCTCTCCTCTCCTCTCCTCTCCCTCCCCCTCCCCTCCCCTCCCCCCTCCCCTCCCCTCGCCTCCTCTCCCCGGGGAACAGAGGACTGTGTGATTGAGACGTTGACTGGGAGCAGCAGCTAGGAGACGGAGACTGCATGCCACTGACTATCTATTAACCTGACACTTATTTTTTCTCACTTGTCTATACCGTTTTTGAATGGAAGCAAGTCGGGATGCAGCCCTTTTTTACGGTCCCCTGCTGCCAGCATGCTGGTGCTGTAGATGGGCAGAAGAAATAAGAATAGCTCAGAGCTGTCCCCCCCATTAAAACACCAACCAAAACCCCGCTCCGCACTAGATACCCCCCCAAAAAATCAATGTCTTTCCCTTTCAGAGATGCCTTGCCTTCCCTCCCCTCCAAGACCACAGTGCTGTGATGTCTGTCTATTCATCACATACACTGTGTACAAGACATTAGGAATACCTGCTCTCTCCATTAAATAGATTGGTGAATCCAGGTGAAAGTTATGATCTCTTATTGATGTCTCTTGTTAAATCCACTTCAATCAGTGTAGATGAAGGGGAGGAGACAGGTTAAATAAGGATTTTTAAGCCATGGGACAATTGAGACATGGATTGTGTATGTGCGTCATTCAGAGGGTGAATGGGCAAGGTCAAAGATTTAAGTGCCTTTGAACGGGGTATGGTAGTAGGTACCAGGACCACCGGTTTGTGTCAAGAACTGCAACACTGCTGGTCCACCACCCAAATTACATCTAGCCAACTGTGGGAAGCATTAGAGTCAACATGGGCCAGCATCCCTGTGGAACGCTTTCGACACCTTGTAAAGTCCATGCCCCGACGAATTGAGCCTGTTCTGAGGGCAAAAGGGGGTGCAACTCAATATTAGGAAGGTGTTCCTAATGTTTTGTACACTCAGCGTACAGTATGTTACCTAGCGATGGCCTTGTATCTAACATAACCCCTATAGATGATATAGCTGGGAGGAAATGCTTATCTTATCTTTACAAGGCAGTTTTATCTGCACGGGAAGGTAGCTGTGTCTTTACAAGAGTGTGGCCCTGGCCTAGTGCACTGGAAGGCAATTCATTATAATGCACAACGACTGCCTTAGGATTTAGGTGATCGGAATGTAAAACAGTTAGATTACTACGGTACTCCTCTCTCTCTCCCACACGACAGCAGGGGTAGAGAGAGAGAGAGAGAGAGAGAGAGAGAGAGAGAGAGAGAGAGAGAGAGAGGGGGAGACAGAGAGAAAGAGAGAAAGACAAAGACAAAGACAAAGAGAGAGAGTGCATCATCAGTACAGTACAGGTGCATGACACATCACTCGTACAGCCACTACCCCATCACAGTCTGACTCTGTGGCAGACATACCAGCCACATCCCAGCCACAATCCGCTCAGCCACATCCCAGTAAGCCCATCCCAGGTAGCCCATCTCAGCCACATCACAGCCTATCCCATGTCAGCCACATCCCAGCCTATCCCATCTCATCCACATCCCAGCCTATCCCATCTCAGCCACATCCAGCTCAGCCACATCCCAGCCACATCCATCTCAGCCACATCCCAGCTTATCCCATCTCAGCCACATACAGCTCAGCCACATCCCAGCCTATCCCATCTCAGCCACATCCCAGCCACATCCATCTCAGCCACATCCCAGCCTATCCCATCTCAGCCTATCCCATCTCAGCCTATCCCATCCCAGCCACATCCAGCTCAGCCACATCCCAGCCTATCCCATCTCAGCCACATCCCAGCCTATCCCATCTCAGCCACATCCATCTCAGCCACATCCCAGCCTATCCCATCTCAGCCACATCCCAGCCTATCCCATCTCAGCCACATCCCAGCCTATCCCATCTCAGCCACATCTCAACCACATCCCAGCCTATCCCATCTCAGCCACATCTCAGCCACATCCCAGCCTATCCCATCTCAGCCACATCTCAGCCACATCCCAGCCTAGCCCATCTCAGCCACATCTCAGCCACATCCCAGCCTATCCCATCTCAGCCACATCCCGGCCTATCCCATCTCAGCCACATCTCAGCCACATCCCATCTCAGCCACATCCATCTCAGCCACATCCCAGCCTATCCCATCTCAGCCACATCCCAGCCTATACCACATCCCAGCCACATCCCAGCCTATACCACATCCCAGCCACATCCCAGCCACATCCCAGCCACATCCCAGCCACATCCCAGCCACATCCCAGCCTATACCACATCATCCCAGCCTATACCACATCCCAGCCACATCCCAGCCACATCCCAGCCACATCTCAGCCACATCTCAGCCACATCCCAGCCACATCCCAGCCATGGCTCCTGTGTTCTTTACCAAGTACAGGTCTAATTAACACTTCAGCTGCACAAAACAGCACCTGGCACCTCCATTGTGTGTGTATGCCACCCAGTGTTGGTGATGCCAAGGTCTTAATCAACCACTCTCAAACAGGCTCCTATTGGACCAATGTTAGTGCCTGCCAGCACTGAAGAGCAAGGCTTGTTGGAAGAGGAAAACATGGGCAAATGTCAAGGACCCAATTCTCATTCAGAGTACACACGCATGCAGAGAGTCTCTGTGCCAGAAATAGATTTAACTCCAATGTTGGATGACTTAAAAGCATATTGAGAGGTGATCGAAACTAGCAACCCACATTCTGTGTGATACCGGCCAGACGTGAGAATATGGGTTGAGGTCAGTAATTCCATGTCATTCTGTCTCCATAGTCTGAGCTTTATTAAGGTTAACAAAGACATTGTACTTGGGTAAATGACTGAACCTAAGACCTGCTCTAAAACAATAGAGGGGTCTTTAAATACAGAAACGCTTGGGTCTAGAGAGAACAGACTGGCCCATATTCTGTAATGACTACTATTCCATCAGCCCCAATGTCCTGTCCTTAACATACGACTGATTCCTCTCCCTAGTTAACGCTCTGATGTACAACTACACACAATCCACTTGTCCTCCTCAAGCCATTATGCAAGACAGCATCTGGAGCCAGTATCTCATCCTTCCTCTCTTCAAATATTAACCACAAGAAAACACTTTTCTGCTGCAGTCCAAGAACATTCATTCTATTCTGTACCTGAGATCAAACCACACTCTCTTTAAACAAACCTGTCAACGCATTTAGTTTTAGTCATAGAACCGGACAGGATTCAAATTGACATCCCACAATTAATCATCTCTTGTCATTTTGGTGCCCATTCTCCCAGTTGGAGGTTTGAGTGGGAGTGCGTGTTGGGAGAGAGAGTGCTGTATAACAGCAATATCATAAGCAACTCTGTGAATACATTACAGCACCACTGTTAATCTGCACAGGCTGGGGCCCTTTGTTGAGCTGAACACCCATCGGCCCCTCACAGCCACAGCCGGGGCCCCGGAAGAGGTAAGAGCACATATAACATTCCACCTAACATATCCACTCCGCACTTTACAGCCACGCCTGTCACAGCACCCTGCCTCATTAAGGGAAGGGAAGTACGGGGGAGACGAGAGCTATTTGAGTTATAGAGTAGGAGGTGGGCTTAGTCAGAGAGAGGGATAGGAAAGGAAAGGAGAGGAGAGAGTAGTTCCTGCATTTAGAAGATTGGTTTGTGTTTTTCATGGTTCGAATTCCCTGCGGACTGTTTTTAATTTTGCAGAGAATCCAAGTATAGAAGCTATAATTTTGGAGCAATCGTGAAATTGCATTACTGCATCCAATACGGTAGCCTACAACTGGAGACTTAATTAGCCCATTGTTTTCAAGTCAACCATCTTGGGATATATGAGGTCTGTATGTGACATGGATGGAGTGGGAGATTAAACTGGGGCATAATAAACAAGATTAATAGTTAAAAGGAGTCACAATCAGTACACAGGGAATGTAACACACTATACAAGACTGTATATCTCAGTGAATTTGTGTGTCCTTGCTTGTGTGTGTTTGTGTGCATATCTGCACGTGTGTGGTTTGTAATATGTGTGTATTATATAAGCATTCTACATGTCTGTATCTTGTCACTATAGGCTTCAAACACCGGTGAATCCAAACCCCACACCTCCTCATCTTTCCCTGGTGATGACCTTTTCATCTTGTTATGGAAGTGCTAACTCTCAATGCCAAAAGGGCAGACTGATGCCCCAGGTCGAAGGGGAGTTGCTGTGCCTGAATCTCTGTCCTCAGCACACAAAGGTGATGTCGCCTGGGGAATATGGCTCAGGAAGAGCTGTCAGAGTAACAGGAGAACACCTGGGATTACTGTCAACTGGACTGTCTTCTCCTTTTCCTATGTCCCTCCCTTCTCTCTTATCTATCTACCTCCCCTCCTCTCATAAGATCTATGGCATTGACATGACCTTTAAACTCCAATTAGCCACTTAATCAGACATTAATTATTCATATTACAAAAACCAACAGGGCTTAGGTTGTTTGTCTCTTTCACCTCATTATCATCCGGTAATGCCTGGCCCTGCATCACATTTCCATTACAAAGGCAGGAAGATGATGTTTACTGAAGACTCAGGTGAATCTAAAGGGTAAACTGAGATAAGGGAGAATTTTGTAGATTTATTTTCCGCTTCGGCACCCAGTTAAAATGTACTGTGTATTAAATCATTCAAGATAACTCTATAGACTGCATGAATAGGAGAGTGTTTGACCTTATACTGTAGGAAGAGAACATCCACTTTTGGAAGCCATGCAGAGCCGTCTGCCCTAATTTGGTGTGAAATGGTTGACAGGGAAGCGTGAAAATGGCTTCCAGAGTATCAGCAGTTCATGAAATAAGTGACATGCATACCAGTCAGAGCTGCTATCGTCTCACACACACCCACACCCACACCCATACACACACACCCACACCCATACACACACACACCCACACCCACACCCATACACACACACACCCACACCCACACCCACACCCATACACACACACACCCACACCCATACACACACACACCCACACCCATACACACACCCACACCCACACCCATACACACACACCCACACCCATACACACACACACACCCACACACACACCCACACACACACACACACCCACACACACCCATACACACACCCACCCACACCCACACACACACCCACCCACACCCATACACACACATACCCACACCTACACCCATACACACACACACCCACACCCATACACACACCCACACACCCACACCCATACACACACCCACACACACACACACACACACACCCACTCACGCTCTCTCTCTGCAATTATTTGTCATCCTCTGTTAAGTATCATGTTGTTGAATAGTGCCAGAGGCTTCCATGGTAACACCATCATGTATCGGCCACTCAGTAACTGGCCCTATGATTGGATGAATCTCCTTCAACTAAATTAGGTGTTTGGCATGCACTGCCAGCGTCAGAGGTGTGTAGGATAGCAGTCTAATGATTAAGCCTCAGCTCTCCAATGAGAAGTAGTACTCAGTCAACTACCTGAGATGATGTCTCATATGGACAGGGCCAGAGAGGCTACAAATAGACAAATCAGCCTGCTCAAAAGTTTTGTATTGCCCTACCCTGATTTGTATTAGAGGGTATGCTAAAAAGGGGAGATTAGAGAATCGATATGTGTGTGTTTGAGTGTGCATGGGCAAGTGTGTGTGGTTTTTGTGTGTGTGTGTGTGTGTGTGTGTGTGTGTGTGTGTGTGTGTGTGTGTGTGTGTGTGTGTGTGTGTGTTCTTTTTTTGTTATCAAAAGAGACAGGAAGAGAGTCTTAAAATAGACATTTTTAAACAAGCGTCAGATTAGGATTGGCAACACTGTTCTCACCCTGGATTCACTTTCTGTTTTTCAGGGAGCTTAGAAAGATTTAAGGGATCAGGCTGAGGTTTATGTTTTTGCTCCACTCTATATTCTCCTCTTCACATCCCCCCTACACTCCTGTCTACATAGCCCTAAACCCACAGCACCCCTCATACCCAGCCCTAAACCCACAGCACCCCTCATACCCAGCCCTAAACCCACAGCACCCGCAAACCCAGCCCTAAACCCACAGCACCCGCAAACCCAGCCCTAAACCCACAGCACCCCTCATACCCAGCCCTAAACCCACAGCACCCCTCATACCCAGCCCTAAACCCACAGCACCCGCAAACCCAGCCCTAAACCCACAGCACCCCTCATACCCAGCCCTAAACCCACAGCACCCCTCATACCCAGCCCTAAACCCACAGCACCCCTCATACCCAGCCCTAAACCCACAGCACCCCTCATACCCAACCCTAAACCCACAACACCCCTCATACCTAGCCCTAAACCCACAGCACCCCTCATACCCAGCCCTAAACCCACAGCACCCCTCATACCCAACCCTAAACCCACAACACCCCTCATACCCAGCCCTAAACCCACAGCACCCCTCATACCCAACCCTAAACCCACAACACCCCTCATACCTAGCCCTAAACCCACAGCACCCCTCATACCCAACCCTAAACCCACAGCACCCCTCATACCAACCATAAACCCACTACACCCCTCATACCTAGCCCTAAACCCACAGCACCCCTCATACCCAGCCCTAAACCCACAGCACCCCTCATACCCAACCCTAAACCCACAACACCCCTCATACCTAGCCCTAAATCCACAGCACCCCTCATACCCAGCCCTAAACCCACAGCACCCCTCATACCCAACCCTAAACCCACAACACCCCTCATACCCAGCCCTAAACCCACAGCACCCCTCATACCCAGCCCTAAACCCACAGCACTCCTCATACCCAACCCTAAACCCACAGCACCCCTCATACCCAGCCCTAAAGCCACAGCACCCCTCATACCCAACCCTAAACCCACAACACCCCTCATACCTAGCCCACAATCTACAACCACAGGAATACTTTGCATCACAATAAGCTGTAGTGCAATCATGACATCATGTTAGGAGATTATTATGTTCTATTCAAAGAACAAGTTCCCTCATTTGGTCTGGCTGTCTGAATGTTCTCCACACATAAAGTGACAGATGGGTATTTAGAGTCAGATACTGTGCTGTGTAAATCCATGGTGATATCAAATCATTGTTCTGAGGAGGCTTTGCCTCAGGGTACTGTCTATGTGATTTCAGCTCTGGCCAGACTGTTGTTTGTCCTTCAGTGACAAAGATAGATGTAAATTCCCCCTGACTGTGAGTCTAGACCTCTGCTGAAGGTATCTAGAATGGTGACTGGTGACATCTAGGAGATGATATTATCTCTCTAGACAGGGACACATCTCTGGGTGAAAAACCATCTCTGACAGACAGATAGTCATGGAGGGCCTCTTGATGCCTGAGAGGTTGATAGTTGGTTATTTGATCAGCTTGTCTCCCTGGTGCTGCTGAGAGCTGACTGACTGAGAGCTGACTGAGTGGGAGCTGTGAGGCTGAGCTGAGTTCCCTAGGACCCACTCAGTGAACCCTGGGAGTAGGCAGGGCAGGAGACTGAGAGCTGACTGACTGGGGCCACAGGTGTTTTCCTTAGTCCTTTACATTGTGTTCTACTGGGCTCATTATTGGTAAATCCTCTCTGTTGTCCCCACCACCATGTACTGCCTGTAATGGAAAACAACAGGGCCAACTCAATAGGCAATGTGCTACTACTCTGGCACGTAATTAGAGATGATTTACAGAGCGTGATTACTCTATGCTACTAAATTTGATTGCTCAAACAATTATCTCTGTATATTCTGTGGCGATGGAGCTGAATGATGAAGGAAGCGTTGGGCTTTTGTTCGTCTTGGATGCTGTATTAGAGAGGGAGAACTATCATAATTTTCAAATAATTAGCATTCATTCAACATCAGAGTACAGTTAGGCTGCACAAGCTGACATCTTGCTAGATTTGCAATGTTTTGTTCTCTCAAAGTACATTCATTAGATTATAGGAGTCTGAGCAGTGCTTTATGTTGTCAATCTGAATGTCTGCTTTATGCAGAGGATGAACACAAACGAAAAGCACAAACTAACACTGTGGGTATAGTGCTTACAGAATGTCAATGGACAAGTGTGTGTGTGTGTGTGTGTGTGTGTGTGTGTGTGTGTGTGTGTGTGTGTGTGTGTGTGTGTGTGTGTGTGTGTGTGTGTGCAGGTGAGTGGGTAAGATCGTGAATGTGTAGAGACAGGAAAGTCTCAAAATGGCCAAGGAAAGCCTGTATCCAGCCCCCCTATAAACTTGAGTGACATGCACCAGCAATTATAGCACATCACAGCGGGGTATATACAGTGAACATCACACCTCCCTCTATCTATCGCAGCACTACTCTGACACATCTCTCCAGTGTCTGTTCCATGGATGACTGGGTATGGAGAGCGAGAGAGAGACAGAGAGAGACAGACCGACAGAAAGAGAGAGAGAGAAAGAAAGAAAGAAAGAGAGAGAGAGTGTGAGAGAGAGAGAGGGAGAGAGGGAGAGAGAGAGATGGTATAACCTGCATAGTATAATAAAACCTTGAGTTGGCACATACCCAGATAAAATTATTTAGTGTAGAGGTGCTGACTAAGGACGAATAAACTGTAAGCTATACAAATAAATAAAGAGTCGCTCTACATACATAAACTCCCAGTAATTTATTGGGTAAAACACCATCGTTTCGACTGATCACAGGGTCACCCTGAAGAAGGCACAGTGATGCCAAAACGTTGACGGTTTAACCAATAAATTACTGGGAGTTTATATATATTTACTTTTATAACCTGCATAGTAATCAGATCCCATCAGCTGTGACACTGCAACCCAGGGAAGCAGGGAGGGTAACAGACCACTAGCACTGAGCAAGAGGGCCACACACACAGGGATTAGTGATAGGGACAGAAACCAAAAACAGGGACAGCAGACTCAGACACACATGCTGTTCACACACAGATAGGACGGGCATGGCACACCTGCATCACTTTGCATACATAGACAATGTACTGCACGCCTAGACAGAGAACATTTCCACATCATGTCGGCTTATTGACCAGACTTACTTTGGATTCCATTCAACATCAACAAAACTCAGATCAGGTTGGTAGGCTTACTACTCTGGTACAGCTACATACAAATCATCCATTGGGTGACAAAACATGTGTAATGCCAATACCCATGATGCCATGTTCAGCTCCAGTCCATTACTTGGTATTCTCACGGCGTCATCCTATCAAATCTCGTCTTGTTGACTCAACTATTGGAACAGAACGTGAGAAGACAGGGTTTCCGAGACTAATCACATGGTAATGATTACACAGCTAGTCATGACTTCTCTTGTCAACCTGAGTAGTGCTTCTGCTGTCATGCCACACTCTCAGTAACTCAATTTGAAAGGGAAATGTGTCACTCACCAAATGTCAGGCCGGATGCATCAGCCAGACTCCCCACAACATGTTGTTCAGGGCGTATACTGTACGTCTAACTCACCAAACATCTTCTGACTTGTTCCTGCTAAAACTGGCTGATGCCTTATCAACAGTCTATTCTGATTGGAGGGATTTTTGGCATACTGAGTTTCTTTTTAATTAATGTCTTGTTTAATGTCTTTTTCTCCCCAATTTTGTGGTATCTAATTGATAGTTACAGTCTTGTCCCATCGCTGCAATTTCCGTACGGACTCGGGAGAGGTGAAGGTCGAGAGCCATGCGTCCTCCGAAACACGACCCTGCCAAGCCGCACTGCTTCTTGACACACTGCTCGCTTAACCCGGAAACCAACCGCACCAATGTCTCGGAAGGAAACACCGTCCAGTTGGCAACCGAAGTCAGGCGCCGGACCCTCCACAAGGAGTTGCTACGGGACAACGACATTGCGGCCGGCCAAACCCTCCCCGAACCTGTATGACGCTGGGTCAATTGTGCGCGGTCACGGCCGGCTGACTTCAAAAGCAAGAAAGCACATTCAAGAGTACCAACACAACTTTCAAATTAATCATTTGAATTGTCATGACATTTTATTGCAAATATGTTAGTACATTTGCAATAAAATAATTGTATATTTCTTGGCCAAACAAACACTTTTTTTATATCCATCCTGACTATCTTGGTCACGCCATGCATGTGATTTGAAGTGTTCTCATTGTGGGTTAGTATCCTGCACAGCAAATACAACTGTAAAGTGTACCACCATAATAGCCATACAATGACCATGACCATGAGCAGCATTTAGCGGCACTGGGTAGCCTAGTGATTAGAGAGTTGAACTTATAACTGAAAGGTTGCAAGATCAAATCCCCAAGCTGACAAGGTAAAAATATGTAATTCTGCCCCTGAGCAAGGCAGTTAACCCACTGTTCCTAGACTGTCATTGAAAAAAATAATTTGTTCTTAACTGACTTGCATAGTTAAATAGAGGTAAAATGAATTAAATTTACATGACCATGAAAACAGCAGCTGACAGACAGTATGCAGAGTGGCCTGGAATTCAGTCATACATTATGCACTAAAACACTCTAACTTCTAACTCACTCAAACAACATATGTAGGATCTTAATTTGATCACCCTGTTGCAGGAGAACTTTCCTGCAATGCAGGAAATGTAAAACATGTAGTGTATTTGAGGTTTAAAAAGGCTTCTGAAGTTTGTTTTCCAGACTTGATTTTCCCTTACAAAAAATGTATCAACCCCGACAAAAATGAAATTAATTATAATGCACATAATAATTAACATTTTCTTTGCTGCATGATTATTTTCATGTAGAAATCTGGCTCAAATTAAGATCCTACATCTGTAACCTCCTGTTTTAAGTGGATGGGGTACTCCATCTCCAGACTCAACAGTGAGTTCCTAGCTAACTTGATTCTAAGTTAGTCTGTTCAGTTGACATAATGATCAGGGTCCTTGAAGCACAGACAGTTAGTTACGGGCTATGTGAGTTCATCATAGAGACGTCACATCTTCAACCCTGGATCAATAATCAATCTGATGATGACTGTCAGGGAGAGCTACACTAGTGCTGCATGCATTAAAGGAGTTGACAGCAGGCAGTGACACATAGTTGAAAGCCAAACAGTGGCCTTCTATTGATGCTGGGCGAAATGAGGGGAACCATTTTGTCAGAAGTAAAATGATGAAAGATTTTAGAAATTGTTTGTCTTCAATGATATAATCTTCATATTGAAACAATCAAAGGAGTCAAATAATCAAGGGAGCAAAATATCAGAAAGATCGCATCAAAACCAGCAGACCAATTACAATGGTATTACTAAGGCATTAAGAATTCTTTGACCATTTCTACTCAGGGTTAAATAATATGACTGTTCTCTTCCGCAACAAATTCAATGAGAACATGGAAATCGTGTGTGCGTGTGCGTGTGGAATGACATGGGGATAGACGGGGTTAATGTATGTTCATGTGTGGTCAGGAGTGGTTCAGGTCGTGACATTGTCAGCATAAATCAATGTTTGTTTGAATTCTATATAAAGTCAGGAGCAACTGTCAATTTAAAAGGAAAATATTTTATTCTGGTTACTGACCACCCAAATATATCCTTCATAAAGCATTATGCCGCGCCTGTCTTGTCCATATCACCTAGCCAGCCCTAGATCAATGCCCAAGAATGCTATAATCACAACGCACATAATGCTTATCCGAGAGACAGAGACTGGACACAACTCATAATCTGCACTGCGGCATCATCCGTTAATATCAAATATAGTATTCGTGGTAGGCCTATGTCTGAATATTTCATTCCGCCAGGCTCGCGCAAACAGGGTTTAATGTTGTGCAAATCTGGAAACCATTTCATCGTCGCAATCGTCGCAATCTGCCACGTTCTCGCCCATTACCTGCAAGAATCATTAGCCTATCGTGCTGGTGTACTGTATCATCATAACATATTTTTCATCACCCATAGCAGCAGACATGATAACATAACACCTTGTAGTCAACTAAGCATTTGCGCACTATTCATTGAAGGAAAATACTGAACAACTACAGGGTGTTTTTGGCATAATAATAACTCAGTCGGACTGACGATGATAAAAAGTTAAAGTACACTTACCACCTTTGAACATGGTGGAAGATTTATGTCGTCCTCTGTCTTTTGAGAATCATCTATTCTTGTATTCCAGACTAAACGTGCGCTCTCTATTTTCGAAGTTATCAAAATAAAAGTTTTAAATGTTCCTTTGTTTTATGATGCGTCTAATGTAGGTCCTCTTGTCGCGGTTGCCGTTCAGCCAACACATTCAGTTGTGATGTATAAAATAGTCAACGAACGTTAGTCTCCTCTCATCCCGTTGAGTAGGCTAGTCTATGGGACAGACCTTTTCAAGCAGGATTTGGAAAACACGCAAGAGTAACGTTACGCATTGCGAACAAATACATTGAAAATATCATTTCAAAAGCAAAACACCCTACTGTTCGGCTTGTGAGACGTACCGTAGAGCTCGTTTCAATCGTTGATAACCATCATTTTTACACTCACTTCAAATGAATGCAAAACAGCTATTACAATTTTTGGGGCAAAACGACTGTGCTCACAGCCTATCTCCAAATAGAGAGTTAATCATTTTTAAAGTGCAATCTAAATTCCTTCTCGAACGAAGTCGGATGGATCATATCATATTCGTTCAACTCTTTCCTTATCACAATAAGTTATTTAGATTCAAATTTCGTCTCTGAAGTCGGATAAGGCGCTGGGTCCTCAAATCTTCATTAAAAACGTGGATTTTGATGCGTTTCGATCCGTATAAATAATCCAATAATATATTCCCGCGCTTTCCCGTAGTGTTTGGGAGCTGCAGTAAAATTCCTGCCTTTCTCCGGTCTTATCTGTGAAGACCTTTCAATTTACGCCACTTCCTCAGCGAATGTAGACTTTCGCCATCCTGCCCTTAAGGTAGATTGATGAAAGTAGCGCAGTGGGTCCGCTCTGTCTCATCATTGCACCCTCTCCGTCCGTCTCTGAGTAGGCTTGCTCCGTTTTCTCCGGTGTTTGCTGGCAAAGTCTGAATGTTCAGCCCTCCACTTGAAGGAAAATTGTACAATTATCTTATTATCACCTACATTCCAATTCCGTGTATAGAGGGCAGTATTATTCACACAAATTAAAAGTGCCAAATAAAAGACAACTTATGTAACTCAATGTAATATATTGTTTTCTTCGCATGTTAGCCTTATCATCAAGATCTTTATTTTTTTCAGGCTCTGGGAGATGCTGGAATTTGGTTTAGAAATGTGGTTGGTACCGTTACATGCATGATTGACACATGACAATGATCACTAGTCAAATCAAATCAAATTGTATTAGTCACACACATACAACAAGTGTAGACCTTACAGTGAAATGCTTACTTACGAGCCCCTAAATAACAACGCAGTTTAAAAAAAAATACGGATAAGACTAAGAAATAAAAGTAACAAGTAATTAAAGAGTAGCAGTAAAATAACAATAGCGAGACTATATACAGGGGGGTACCGGTACAGAGTCAATGTGCGGGTCCACCGGTTAGTTGAGGTAATATGTACATGTAGGTAGAGTTATTAAAGTGACGAAAAATACATGATAAAAACAGATAGTAGCAGCGGTGTAAAAGAGGGGGGGATAATGCAAATAGTCGAGAAGCCCCAGTTAGGGGCCGGGATCAATGTGGGCGGAGTCAAACGCGTTTAACCCTTCCCTTCTCCTTCAAGGTCACCCAAGTTGAGGTTCACGTCGAAGGTAGCAACGTCAACGAAAGCGAATCTTAAACGAACCTAACCTACATGGATAAAAAAATATTGGACAATATGTGTAAGTAAATGGAGTTTTTCCTTTGTTATTGATTGTTTACTGTAAAATGACGTTGCTCGTTTCCCGATCTTATTCTTTGCTAGAATTACAATGCTTTTTCAGTACACACCCTACAACTTTAATTTTATAGGTTTGAAAGTTGTATGTCAAAATGTGTCTGTTTGTATTTGAATACATTTAACAGATACTGAGGCCACAAGGTCGTGAGATATTCTTTCTAGATCCTGCCATGGCACTGGCTGGAGAGATGAAAGTCGCACCCGGTTTCATCCCATCTGGATAGTGGTAGTTCAGTTTTAGACCACTTGTCCATTTTATTTTATTTTGATCTGTGGCTCTGTTTTATTTAAAGTACTATGTACTATGTAAAATATGTATGTACTTACAGTGCCTTGCGAAAGTATTCGGCCCCCTTGAACTTTGCGACCTTTTGCCACATTTCAGGCTTCAAACATAAAGATATAAAACTGTATTTTTTTGTGAAGAATCAACAACAAGTGGGACACAATCATGAAGTGGAACGACATTTATTGGATATTTCAAACTTTTAAAACAAATCAAAAACTGAAAAATTGGGCATGCAAAATTATTCAGCCCCCTTAAGTTAATACTTTGTAGCGCCACCTTCTGCTGCGATTACAGCTGTAAGTCGCTTGGGGTATGTCTCTATAAGTTTTGCACATCGAGAGACTGACATTTTTTCCCATTCCTCCTTGCAAAACAGCTCGAGCTCAGTGAGGTTGGATGGAGAGCATTTGTGAACAGCAGTTTTCAGTTCTTTCCACAGATTCTCGATTGGATTCAGGTCTGGACTTTGACTTGGCCATTCTAACACCTGGATATGTTTATTTTTGAACCATTCCATTGTAGATTTTGCTTTATGTTTTGGATCATTGTCTTGTTGGAAGACAAATCTCCGTCCCAGTCTCAGGTCTTTTGCAGACTCCATCAGGTTTTCTTCCAGAATGGTCCTGTATTTGGCTCCATCCATCTTCCCCTCAATTTTAACCATCTTCCCTGTCCCTGCTGAAGAAAAGCAGGCCCAAACCATGATGCTGCCACCACCATGTTTGACAGTGGGGATGATGTGTTCAGGGTGATGAGCTGTGTTGCTTTTACGCCAAACATAACGTTTTGCATTGTTGCCAAAAAGATCAATTTTGGTTTCATCTGACCAGAGCACCTTCTTCCACATGTTTGGTGTGTCTCCCAGGTGGCTTGTGGCAAACTTTAAACAACACTTTTTATGGATATCTTTAAGAAATGGCTTTCTTCTTGCCACTCTTCCATAAAGGCCAGATTTGTGCAATATACGACTGATTGTTGTCCTATGGACAGAGTCTCCCACCTCAGCTGTAGATCTCTGCAGTTCATCTAGAGTGATCATGGGCCTCTTGGCTGCATCTCTGATCAGTCTTCTCCTTGTATGAGCTGAAAGTTTAGAGGGACGGCCAGGTCTTGGTAGATTTGCAGTGGTCTGATATTCCTTCCATTTCAATATTATCGCTTGCACAGTGCTCCTTGGGATGTTTAAAGCTTGGGAAATCTTTTTGTATCCAAATCCGGCTTTAAACTTCTTCACAACAGTATCTCGGACCTGCCTGGTGTGCTCCTTGTTCTTCATGATGCTCTCTGCGCTTTTAACGGACCTCTGAGACAATCACAGTGCAGGTGCATTTATACGGAGACTTGATTACACACAGGTGGATTGTATTTATCATCATTAGTCATTTAGGTCAACATTGGATCATTCAGAGATCCTCACTGAACTTCTGGAGAGAGTTTGCTGCACTGAAAGTAAAGGGGCTGAATAATTTTGCATGCCCAATTTTTCAGTTTTTGATTTGTTAAAAAAGTTTGAAATATCCAATAAATGTCGTTCCACTTCATGATTGTGTCCCACTTGTTGTTGATTCTTCACAAAAAAATACAGTTTTATATCTTTATGTTTGAAGCCTGAAATGTGGCAAAAGGTCGCAAAGTTCAAGGGGGCCGAATACTTTCGCAAGGCACTGTACATACATTTATGATACATAATTTCCCATTCGGTGCATTAAACAGATGGAAACAGAACCATAGATAACATTATGGGCAGTTCTCTTTGAACCCATTATGACCCCCCCGCAAAAATCCGGTTCCAACTGTGTTCAAAACTGTTATGCATGCTGGAGTATAAAAAACTGTTGGATTGTACTTGTTCTTTACTTTCACATACACTGTGTTCACACAAACATTGCTCTGATACTGAAAACAAAATACATGGCGAACTGGGAGCTGTGAACTGGGTATGTAGTCTACTGTGTGTAATGCTGAAGACTTGATGCATGGCAAGATATAATAGCTGTGATGACTTGTTTAGTTATTTTAGATATCACTGAAAACCCCTTTAGTAATAGGGGCTTTTGTTTGCATGGTGGTATTGTGAAAGTGGAGTGTAATTCGTCTTGATCACCCAATGAGGCACTACTCTTAATATTTATGCTTCCTTTTTCTTCAAGGAATCAGATTTAATTCTAAGCGACACCCTAGAGGCAGCAAGGTGATGTGAACTCCAAACATTTAAAGGCACTGTTCCCCTCCTTAGAGTAATTGGGATGGGCGGGGAAGACCACAATACAACCCTTAAAGAACTACAGTTGTATGATGGCCTGGATGAAGAGACAAATGTTATCCTCAAGGAACCATTCATGTTACAGAGAGATTATGAGATGTTCTATGTGGAGGCAGTCTTTGCCTCTTTAGAGGAGCAGGAGTGAAGTGGTCAAATCTTATTTTGTCTGCTGTGTTAATTGTTTCAATGGTTAATTGTGTTATGTTTAGTAAAGATGACGTAGAAGTCACCCGAGTCTCTGATCTCTTCACTGGAGCTGGTATAACTTAATGTACAAAGCACATTCAGCTTGTCAGTATGTCTACATGGTATAGTCTGTCTCCATTCTCATGAGGAAAGTAAATAACATTATAAATCAGGATGGGTAGTAACTGTGTATGCTCAATGAAATAATGTAATTACAAAGTTATAACATTTATCAACACAATTTGAACAGTACATGACATACATAACAAGTCTGTTGTTCACTGCAACAATATCAGTAGCTTGTCTCAAATATAGCATGAAGTAAAAAGTGTTACAACACATGTGCTGGTACCACTTTATATAATATTTCTTACAATCTTCAAAAATGAAATACGTTTGTATTGAACGTGTGCCTTACACAAACTTGTGTGTTTGTATTCAGTGTGTGACTGTCAAACCTGATTAAAAAAAAGATGGGTGGGGTCAAGAGTGGGCGGGGTCAAACATTTGACACCGCCCACACTGAGCCCTGCACTGAACTGCACTCCTGTGCCGCTTGCAGTGCAGTAGCAGAGAGAACAGTTTATAACTAGGTTGGCTGGAATCTTTGATCATTTTTAGGGTCTTCCTCTGACACCGACTTGTATAGAGGTCCTGGATGGCAGGAAACTTGGCCCTAGTGATGTACTGGGCCGTTCACACTACCCTCTGTAGTGCCTTGTGGTTGGAGACCAAACAGGTGCCATACCAGGCAGTGATGCAAACGGTCAGGATGCTCTCGATGGTGCAGCTGTAGAACCTTTTGAGGATCTGAGGACTAGTGTGCCAATTCCTTGGCCATTTTTCTCTGTCTCTCTCTCTCTCTCAGGGAAAAATATGTAGCTTATGTTTTTATGTTTTGGTAAAAACACAGTGTAGAAATACTTAGCCTTTAATGGTGATGGTTGTTTATCTGCCATCCAATTGGGCCAGAGCACACTAGTCCTAAATCAGATAGGGACTGATTGGTGATTACTGAAAACATGATGAATTGATGGAGATCAAGGTTTTCATCAAGGATCTGTCTGTACTTTGCACCGTTCATCTTTCCCTTGATCCTGACTAGTCTCCTAGTCCCTGCCACTGAAAAACATCCCCACAGCATGATACTGCCACCACCATGCTTCACTGTAGGGATGGTGCCAAGCTTCCTCCAGACATGATGCTTCATCCAGACATGATGCATTCAGGCCAAGATGTTCAATCTTGGTTTAATCAGACCAGAGAATCTTGTTTCTCATGGTCTGAGAGTCCTTTAGGTGCCTTTTGGCAAAAAGTGACCATCGGGTTCTTGGTCATCTCCTTGACCAAGGCTCTTCTCCCCCAATTTCTCAGTTTGGCCGGGAGGCCAGCTCTATGTATAGTCTTGTTGGTTCCAAACTTCTTTCATTTAAGAATGATGGCCACTGTGTTCTTGGGGACCTTCAATGCTGCAGACATTTTTGGTACCCTTTCCCAGATCTGTGCCTCGACGCAATCCTGTATCGGAGCCTTACGGATAATTCCTTTGACCTCGTGGCTTGGTTCTTGCTTGACAGGTGTGTGCCTTTCCAAATCATGTCCAATCAATCTATTTTGCCACAGGTGGACTCCAATCAAGGGTGATCAATGGAAACAGGATGTACCTGAGCTCAATTTCGAGTCTCATAGCAATGGGTCTGAATGCTTATGTAAATAAGGTATTTCTGTTTTTTATTTTTAATACATTTGCAAAAATGTTTTTAAAAAACTGTTTCCGCTTTATTTGATACATTTTACAATAACGCTGTAACGTAACAAGATGTGGAAAAAGTCAAGGGGTCTGAGTACTTTCCGGAGGCACTGTACAATTAGAATGATCCTTTGGTACCAGCTGATAGATCTTGGAGGCTGGAGGCCTGTTACTGTGCTGCTGGTGCCCTGTACCATAGTGTGACTTTGACTGTAGTTTTCCCAGGAGGAGAAACTTTCACAGCCAATTAGTCTCAATGATTACGGTTGAAATGGTAAGAGAACTCATAACAATTGTTGCAGATAGAAGATAACACTGTTTCCATGATCATGAGCCTTTCCACTGGCCACACACTGGTTGAATGAACATTGTTCAAAGAAATTACGTTGAACCAAGGTGGAATCGACGTTGAATTGACGTCTGTGCCCAGTGGGTTGTGACCCTACTTACAATTACAACTGTGCAACATAATTAATGGAAGACTTCAATAGCAGACACCATCGTCTTAAACATTTTCTTTCAAGAAAGGTAGCTTGCTATAGGCCTATTCTACATACTGTAAGAAAGAAATAAGCAGCAGGGAACCTCAGAAATGTTGTTGCTAAATAAGGCAGTCATTTTCACTTTAGCTATCTCAATTCTTGTAGGCATGACATTTTGTGAGTAATTTCTGTCCCTTCCTTGTCTCATTTATAGCCAGATTCTCACTGAACATCAATGGCACAGACAGGAGGTGAAAATTACTGGGCTCTATTCATACAGATGTAGGATCTTAATTTGATCACCTTTTTGTTGCTATTAAACTAGACAAGTCAGTTAAGAACAAATTCTTATTTACAATGACGGCCTACCCTGGCCAATCCTGGACAACGCAGGGCCAATTGTGCACCACCCTATTGGACTCCCAATCACGACCAGATGTGATACAGTCTGGATTTGAACCAGGGACTGTGTTAGTTTTGTTTTAGTTTTAAATGAGCGTCTGAAGTTTGTAATTTCCACTTTGAAATTTCAGTCTCGATTTGCTGGAACTACAAATGAATCAACCCATACACAAATGCCCATTAATTATTATCCACATAATAATTCACATTTCCTGTTGCTGCAAGATTATTTTCCTGCTGCAGTACACTGGCTCAAATTAAGATCATACATCTGTAACTTGTGATGGGGCAAGAGAAGATAACAGTAGGCCTACTAAGTTTGATTTGATAATGTTACTAAAAATAAAGCTTACTGTCAATGAAATAAAAAAGCATGTATTTTCTATTCCATTCTGAACAAATGCGACATTTTCTATGATTTCGTGTCAATAGAAATTCAGATCCACAGACAGCGACTCGATTATCTCACATCGATTGTTCCGCCTGCAACGATGGCTTCTGCATTAGATTACTGCTGCCTTTCTGGTTCCCACATGCACCGGAAATATGGCGGCGCCCACGGTCGAAACGCAAGTCGTACCAGCTAAAAAACCAACCGGTGAATATGAGTCTCCGTTATAAAAATGCTATCACACGAGAAATAACCAAGAACGTGGTGTATGGGACATGCTTGAAAAAACAGTGTAATAAATTGCCACCATGAATAAAGAATTATGACGCAGATAAAGCTAGCGACCAGCTAATGCTAATAACAAGGAAAACTGACTCAAATGGTTTGAAAGAGTGATTAGCTAGCTAACTTACTTGATACTTATCTACAAGAACGAAATATCTGAAAATTATAGAACATGTTTTAAAATATTTTTAAGGTCCTGGGTCTAACTTTCGTCATCTGATTAGAAAACATGGGAGACCAGTTGGGGGACCCTGCTAAGGAGTAGGCTGCACCTATTTATGCTGTAATAAACTACAACAGCATTGTATTAACGTTTTGTTATGACTGGATTATAATTGTTTATGGAGTTGTGGTTTTTATAATTAGGCCTGTACAGGAATAGGGACTGTGGAATTTCAAAGCACTTACCAAAACAATATGTAACAACTCAGAAGAGTAACTTCATGTAAATTATTACCAATAATCATATGAGACTCTGCCCCTACACCGTATTTAATCTGAAGCCTCCTGTCTTGTCTGTGTTTGTCAACTATCTCCTACAGTAAAATAATTTGATTCTTCCCAAAGTACGAGGACCACGGCGGGTGGCCAATCAAATTCCTGATGAAATCCTGCAAGACCCAGAGTTACAGGAGGCTATCCGTGCTTTGCCTTCAAATTACAACTTTGAGATCCACAAGACAGTCTGGCGGGTGAGACAGGCCACGTCTAAGAGAGGTAAGCTCAGAATAGGCCTATTCATGACTTTTCTACTATCTATAGGGCTTGGATAAAGTATTTACCACAGGTGGACTCCTTACTGGAAAAGACTAATAAGGTGTGTCTATCAGTTCCTGGCTAAGGATAACCTTAAACCTGGAGAACCTCAGAATAGCTAGTGTTGCTATATAGAAAGTTTACTTGCTATCTGAATACTTGAATGCTTTATCATGCAGTTTTAATGTCTATCTATATCAGACACCATTAGTGAATGAGAGATCCAATAACAAAAAAAAATAGGTAATGGGTATGTTTCTTGAAGGTTATTGTTCTGGGAACTTGTGTTGTTGTGTTATTTTTCCAGGAAGGCCTAGCTCTTACTATAGAACATAGGAGTACCATGTTCAAATACTGCCTATCAACGTTATTGTCAGCAGTTGTCTCACAGCTAGAGGACGTCAAACTAAACTATGAACCTTAGGACATTCACAAGTTGGAGTCTGCTAGAGCAGCGTTTCCCAAACTCGGTCCTGAGGCCCCCCTGGGTGCACTTTTAGGTTTTTGCCTGAGGACTACACAGCTGATTGAAATAACAAACTTATCATCAAGCTTTGATTATTTGAATCAGCTGTGTAGTGCTCAGGCAAAAACCTAAAAGTGCACCAAGGGGTGGGCCCCAGGACAGATCCCTGTGAAGTGTTATTGGGTTGTGATGGTGATGAGAGGGTGAGGTGTTATTGGGTTGTGATTGTGATGAGAGGGTGAGGTGTTACTGGGTTGTGTGGTGATGAGAGGGTGAGGTGTTATTGGGTTGTGATGGTGATGAGAGGGTGAGGTGTTATTGGGTTGTGATGGTGATGAGAGGGTGAGGTGTTATTGGGTTGTGGTGGTGATGAGAGGGTGAGGTGTTATTGGGTTGTGATGGTGATGAGAGGGGTTATTAGGTTGTGATGGTGATGAGAGGGGTTATTAGGTTGTGATGGTGATGTGAGAGGGGTTGTGATGGTGATGAGGGATTATTGGGTTGTGATGGTGATGAGGGCTGAGGTGTTATTGGGTTGTGATGGTGATGAGAGGGGTTATTGGGTTATGATGGTGATGGTGATGAGAGGGATTATTAGGTTGTGATGGTGATGTGAGAGTTGAGGTGTTATTGGGTTGTGATGGTGATGCGAGGGGTTATTGTGCTGTGATTGTGATGAGAGGGTTTTTTAGGTTGTGATGGTGATGAGAGGGTTACCAGGTTGTGATGGTGATGTGAGAGGGGTTGTGATGGTGATGGGGGCTGAGGTGTTATTGGGTTGTGATGGTGATGAGAGGGGTTATTGGGTTGTGATGGTGATGAGGGCTGAGGGGTTATTAGGTTGTGATGGTGATGAGAGGGGTTAATAGGTTGTGATGGTGATGAGAGGGGTTAATAGGTTGTGATGGTGATGAGAGGGTTATCAGGTTGTGATGGTGATGTGAGAGTTGAGGTGTTATTGGGTTGTGGTGGTGATGAGGGCTGAGGGGTTATTAGGTTGTGATTAGAGGTCGACTGATTAATCGGAATGGCCGATTAATTAGGGCCGATTTCAAGTTTTCATAACAATCTGGAATCAGTATTTTTGGACACCGATTTGGACGATTATTTTTATTATTATTATTTTTTTTTTACACCTTTATTTATCCGTTATTTAACTAGGCAAGTCAGTTAAGAACACATTCTTATTTTCAATGACGTCCTAGGAACGGTGGGTTAACTGCCTCGTTCAGCGGCAGAACGACAGATTTTCACCTTGTCAGCTCGGTGGAGCCAATCTTGCAACCGTACAGTTAACTAATCCAACGTTGTAATCACCTGCCTCTCGTTGCACTCCACAAGGAGACTGACTGCCTGTTACCCGAATGCAGTAAGCCAAGGTAAGTTCAATCAATCAATTATAATCACTAGTTAACTACACATGGTTGATGGTATTACTAGTTTATCTAGCGTGTCCTGCGTTGCATATAATCTGACTAGCGTTTCAAACGTCATTCGCTCTGAGACTTGGAGTGGTTGTTCCCCTTGCTCTGCAAGGTGACATTGATGGCACTGATACTCTCATCTAACAATCACACATAGAGAGCTAGAATGGAGGGGGCAAGAGGGAATGGTGAAGAAAATAGCCCTATTCCCTATACATTGTACTACTTTTGACCAGACCTCTTTAGGTACTATTTGGGATAGGGTGGCTTTAAGGATACTGCCCATGTCTCTGTTCTGTATTGGTTTCATTAGAGAGTTTCTTCTCTCTCTGGGCTCGCAAAATCAAAGATCACCTTATCGACTCTGCACTCTACCCCTCTATCTCTCTCCCTCCATCTGTTTCTGCCTGGGTTTTGAACCCATTCCACTCAGCCTCTCTCACTCATCCTCAGTTGAATTGGCGTCTTTGTTTTGGTCATTTCACTTCCTGTTGGAATGGAATGAAATGAAGCAAGCAAACACCATTGTTTTTACTGCCCAGCCTCAATTGTTGAGTGTAAACAGAAGCAACAGCTAAGTGAGCATACATTTGGTTCTGGAGAGTTACCATAGCTCCTTAGAAACGTCAGAATTTCAGATTTGATTGTGTCGTAGCGTTTGCTGTCATTAAATGTGAAGACTGTATATTAACAAATCAATTCTCTATGTGTAATTATTACGTGATTAAACTAATTACGGAATAGTAATTAGCTAGGAAGTCGGGCACCACGGGAAAATGTTGTTTATAGAGTTTAAAATTCCCAAATATAACTTGTCAGATATTTTATTATCTTACTGATTACCGTCTTCTATTAATGTATTGTTACCTCATTAGTCTCATTCCTGAATGTCGCAAAACCTTGGAGATCTGCACGAACCCTAACATGGATGATGAATCAGTGATATACAAATTGGCTTAATTATTTATTTACTAACTAACTAATCAATCACAGAATTACATAAACACACAACAATTAGTTATACATTGGGTACTAACATGACACAAGGAAAAGTCCCTAGTTGACGAAACCGATATGACGGCTTGGTAGACAAAGCAAAGGGGGCTCAAGAGCAGGAATGTCTGCTGGATAATAGTTCATCAGAGAGACTCTAGTTGCGTTCCCCAGAAGTCCCAAGGTTTTTTGTGGTTGTAGGTTGTTATAATGGATACGTCAGAGTACCATTTGGAAATGTTCTTAGATCGGATGCGTTTAACAGACTAAAGTATTTAAACAGCTGCAGCCTGAATAATTGGTCTTTAGTTTGTAGATTTCTTCACCATTTCAGAGTGTTGATGATGTCCACATTCTCTGGTCTTGTCCTTTTGTAGAGTTGTACTTCACTTCACACACCAGCATCACCTGGTATGTTTTGGTCTAATGTAAATTTTGTCTGTCGGAAGTGTGTTTTATACTTTTAATAGAAAAGGGGGCGTTCCATTACACCGGTGTAAATATCTGTGCTCACGGGGGGGTCACTGACTTGTTAAAACTTTATATGAAAAGCCATCCTCTCATTTAGAAAGCTAACATCACATTTCATCTTTTCAAAAGTAGTCTTATACTTAATCATTAATTGTATACAGCATTCAGGCAGGGTAGCCTAGTGGTTAGAGCGTTGGACTAGTAACCGAAAGGTTGCAAGTTCAAATCCCCAAGCTGACAAGGTACTAAATCTGTTGTTCTGCCCCTGAACAGGCAGTTAACCCACTGTTCCTAGGCCGTCATTGAAAATAAGAGTTTGTTCTTAACTGACTTGCCTAGTAAAATAAAGGTAAAATAAAATAAAGGTGCAAACCCCATAATTGAGAAGTGTATACAAACAAAGAAACAGTAATGTGTCTCCTTTCCTTCATGACGTCACCAAATGAAACATACTCGACATGACTGTTCCACAGACCACTCTATCTGCTTGGAATACAGAAATACTGTTACATTATTCAACCTTTTGACGGTACCGTACTGCAAAGTCTTTCTCTGTGGTAACAAAAGGATTCTCAGCCTTCTTTTTGGCCGAGTGGGGTAAAGAGTTTTAGCTATTTATGACCGTCATAAACCTTTGGTGGGAGAGGGAGAGAGAGAGAGAGGGCTATACAAAACATATGGGCTCATATGAAAGAGGAGGTCAAATAAATGACATCTAGGGTCAAAGGTCAAAATTCCAGGTAGTCAAGGTCAGGGTGTTGATCTTCACCCAAAAAGGACACGTCGTAACAATTGTGATAATTTCAGACTTTTCATGGTAAAAAGTAATGGCGCCGATAGAGATAGTCGCCTCGCTTTGCGTTCTTAGGAAACTATCCAGTATTTTGTTTTTTTATGTATTATTTCTTACATTGCTACCCCAGGAAAACTTAAATCTTATTACATACAGCCTGGAAGAACTGTTGGATATAAGAGCAACGTCAACTTACCAACATTACGACCAGGAATATGACTTTCCCGAAGCAGACCCTGTGTTTGAACCACCACCCAGGACAATGGATCGGATCCCAGTAGGCGACCCAAAACAATGACGCCGCAGAAGGGGAGGACGGAGCAGTCTTCTGGTCAGGCTCCGTAGACGGGCTCATCACTCACCGCTCCCGAGCATACTACTTGCCAATGTTCAGTCTCTTGACAACAAGGTAGATGAAATTCGAGCAAGGGTTGCCTTCCAGAGAGACATCAGAGATTTAACATTCTCTGTTTCACGGAAACATGGCTCACTCCGGATATGTTATCAGAGTCGGTACAGCCACCCGGTTTGTTCATGCATCGCGCCGACAGAAACATACATCTCTCTGGTAAGAAAAGGACGGGAGTGTATGCCTTATGATTAACGAGTCGTGGTGCGATCATAACAATATACAGGAACTCAAGTCCTTTTGTTCACCTGACCTAGAATTCCTTACAATCAAATGCCGACCGCATTATCTACCAAGAGAATTCTCTTCGATTATAATCACAGCCGTGTATATCCCCCCCAAGCAGACACCACGACCGCCCTGAAAGAACTTCATTGGACTCCATGTAAACTGGAAACCATATATCTTGAGGCTGCATTTATTGTAGCTGGGGATTTGAACAAAGCTAATCTGAAAACAAGGCTCCCTAAGTTTTATCAGCCTAACGAATGCGCGACACGGACTGGCAACATTCTGGATCATTGCTACTCTAACGTCCACAACGCATACAAAGCCCTCCCCTGCCCTCCTTTCAGCAAATCTGACCACGACTCCATTTTGTTGCTCCCAGCCTATAGACAGAAACTTAAACAGGAAACGCCCATGCTCAGGTCTGTTCAACGCTGGTCTGACCAATTGGATCCCACGCTTCAAGATTGTTTCGATTAAGTAGACTGGCATATGTTCCAGATAGCCTCAGACAATGACATTGATGTATATGCTGATTCGGTGAGCAAGTTTATTAGCAAGTGCATCGGTGATGTTGTACCCACGGTGACTATTAAAACCTTTCCCAACCAGAAACCGTGGATTGATGGCAGCATTCGCGCAAAACTGAAAGTGCGAACCACTGCTTTTAATCATGGCAAGGCGACTGGAATCATGACCTAATACAAACAGTGTAGCTATTCCCTTCGCAAGGCAATCAAACAAGCTAAGCGTCAGTATAGAGACAAAGTAAACTGCTCAGACACGAGACATATGTGGAAGGGTCTACAGTCAATCACGGATTACAAAAAGAAACCAGCCCCGTCGTGGACACTGACGTCTTGCTCCCAGACAAATTAAACAACTTTTTTGCTCGACAATACAGTGCCAATGACACGGCCTGCTACCAAAACCTGCGGGCTCTCCTTCGCAAGGCTGCCAGCCCAGATGGCATCCCTAGCCGCGTCCTCAGAGCATGCGCAGACCAGCTGGCTGGTGTGTTTACGGACATATTCAATCAATCCCTATCCCAGGCTGCTGTTCCTACATGCTTCAAGAGGGCCACCATTGTTCCTGTTCCCAAGAAAGCTAAGCCAACTGAGCTAAACGACTATTGCCCTGTAGCACTCAATTCAGTCATCATGAAGTGCTTTGAGAGACTAGTCAAGGATCATATCATTATCCACCCTACTGGACACCCTAGACCCACTCCAATTTGCTTACCGCCCCAATAAGTCCACAGTAGAGGTCGACCGATTAATCGGAATGGCCGATTAATTAGGGCCGATTTCAAGTTATCATAACAGTCGGAAATTGGTATTTTTGGATGCCGATTTTGCCGATAAAAAAATTATATTTTAATTAAAAAATAAATATTTTCTTTTTTACACCTTTATTTAACTAGGCAAATCAGTTAAGAACACATTCTTATTTTCAATGACGGCCTAGGAATGGTGGGTTAACTGCCTTATTCAGGGGCAGAACGACAGATTTTCACCTCGTCAGCTCTGGGATTCAATCTTGCAAACTTACGGTTAACTAGTCCAACGCTCTAACCACCTGCCTCTCATTGCACTCCACGAGGAGCCTGCCTGTTATGCGAATGCAGTAGAAGCCAAGGTAAGTTGCGAGCTAGCATTAAACTTATCTAACAAAAAACAATCAATCATAATCACTAGTTAACTACACATTTTTTATGATATTACTAGTTTATCTAGCGTGTCCTGCGTTGCATATAATCGATGCAACGCTGGGAGTTGATTTAACAAAAGCACATTTGCGAAAAAAGCACAATCGTTGCACCCGTTTAGATAAAATACGAAACGGTTCCGTATTTCACTGAAATAATAAACGTTTTGTTTTCAAAATGATAGTTTCCGGATTTGACCATATTAATGACCTAAGGCTCGTGTTTCTGTGTGTTATCATGTTATAATTAAGTCTATGATTTGATAGAGCAGTCTGACTGAGCGATGGTAGGCAGCAGCGGGCTCGAAAGCATTCATTCAAACAGCACTTTCGTGCATTTTGCCAGCAGCTCTTCGCAAGCACAGCGCTGTTTATGACTTCAAGCCTATCAGCCTAATGACTAATGACTGGTGTAACTGATGTGAAATGGCTAGCTAGTTAGCGGGGTGCGCGCTAATAGCGTTTCAAACGTCACTCGCTCTGAGACTTGGAGTAGTTATTCCCCTTGCTCTGCAAGGGCTGCGGCTTTTGTGGAGCGATGGGTAACGCTGCTTCGAGTGTGGCTGTTGTCGATGTGTCCTGGTTCGAGCCCAGGTAGGGGCGAGGAGAAGGATGGAAGCAAAACTTTTACACTGGCAATACTAAAGTGCCTATAAGAACATCCAATAGTCAAAGGTATATGAAATACAAATGGTAAAGAGAGAAATAGTCCTATATTAACTATATTAACTACAACCTAAACCCTCTTACCTTGGAATATTGAAGTCTCATGTTAAAAGGAACCATTACATGGCACATATTGCACTTTTACTTCTCCAACACTTTGTTTTTGCATTATTTAAACCAAATTGAACGTTTCATTATTTATTTGAGGCTAAATTGATTTTTATTGATGTATTATATTAAGTTAAAATAAGTGTTCATTCAGTATTGTTGTAATTGTCATTATTACAAATAAATAAATAAAAATTGGCCGATTTAATCGGTATCTGCTTTTTTTTGGTCCTCCAAGTATCGGTATCGGTGTTGAAAAAAATCCTAATCGGTCGACCTCTAGTCCACAGACGACGCAATCGCAATCCCATTGCCCTAACCCATCTGGACAAGAGGAATAACTATGTAAGATTGCTGTTCATCAATTATAGCTCGGGCATTTAACACCATAGTACCCTCCAAACTTGTCATTAAGCTCGAGACCCTGGGTCTCGACCCCGCCCTGTGCAACTGGGTCCTGGACTTTCTGACGGGCCGCCCCCAGGTGGTGAATGTAGGAAACAAAATCTCCGCCCGCTGATCCTCAACACTGGGGCACCTCAAGGGTGCGTTCTCAGCCCCCTCCTGTACTCCCTGTTCACCCATGACTGCGTGGCCGGGTTAGGGAGGGTTTGGTCGGTAGGGATATCCTTGTCTCATCGCGCACCAGTGACTCCTGTGGCAGGCCGGGCGCAGTGCGCGCTAACCAAGGTTGCTAGGTGCACGGTGTTTCCTCCGACACATTGGTGTGACTGGCATCCGGGTTGGATGGCGCTGTGTTAAGAAGCAGTGTGGCTTGGTTGGGTTGTGTATCGGAGGACGGATGACTTTCAACCTTCGTCTCTCCCGAGCCCGTATGGGAGTTGTAGCGATGAGACAAGATAGTAGCTACTAAACAATTGGATACCACGAAATTGGGGAGAAAAAGGGGTAAAATAAAATTTAAAAAAATGTAAAAAAATACTACACCCATAGCTTAACTGATCACATACTTTATCATACCTCAATTCCTCTCTATGTTGTCCTTGTATTTTTTTAAATCTAGTTTTCCCTGTGTGCTGAGTTGTCCGTGCCTGCAATGGTCTCTTTCTCACGATAGTTGTTCAGCCTTGCATACTGAATTGTACCTGTGAAAGTGGAAGGCAGGAAACAGAGGCAGGGCAAAGTGAACAGAGAGACAAAACAACCTTGTGTGTTTGGAGGAACCATGAACATGTTTCCCTCAGGGCTGCGAAACAAACCCAGAGAACTGTTTCTCTCCGAGGAGACAGAGCAGCATCGCAAATAATCAAAAAGTTTAGCAGTAGCAGTCAGAGACACGTATGATTTCCCTCTGGTCTTCTCCTTTAACACCTCTGAATTCTTTATGTTACATCTACACAAGTCTACAGATGTTTTTTGGAGTCTGGGAGAAGTCCTATTAGAGCAGCCAGCCACTAATTGCAGACAGAGGTTGAGGCAACTTTTATTTTCTGCAGCAGCACAAATCTGAGTGCAGATGAAATGTGCCCCACAGTATAGTGTAACTGACGATTACGCTGAAGAAGTACAGACTGAACTGAACACAAGCCCCCTGAGCACCTTCCACACTGTTATAGAATGCTAATACTAGACAGAAGTGAAATCTGAAACGGTACAAATCTCAGTGCTGGGGCCCGGCTAGACAGGATTGGGGACTTGGAAGTGAACTTGTATTTTTCAGCTCCTCAGCTGACCTTTTTCTCCATTCACTCACTAAAACTGGTTGCTGCACTCTCTGTTGACACCTCCCAGACAGAAATCCCCCTTTCTGACAGGCTGACACTCAAACCAATCACAGACTATCATATGTGCATGTTGGTACGTGTGTCCGTGGGAGGATGAATGACAAACACACAAGCATTCTTGACATTTTGTTTGTGTTAATGCTCTTGTGACATTCATGACATTTTAGCTCACATGGAAACACACACACACACACACACACACACACATACGCGCACACTAAACCTCTAAACCCTTGTGCAGAGCCTGTACACTGAGATCAGATGGAAAGAGAGCTCTTGGCTTCTGTCAGCCAGGGCTGTTGTGAGGCTTAGAAACCTTTCTCGGTTAATAAACTCGCCCTTTCCCAGGTAATGACCTGTCTCTGTCTGTCTACATGGTGCACAGTGATACCTTAACCTTTCATCAGAAAGACACACTCCTCTCCTCCTTCCCTCTCTCCTCCATCCATTACACTTCAGGGTCATTCTTTCTTCTTGTCAGCACCCTTTTACTTTTCCTAGGCCATTTTTTATTGTTCAGTGTTGTCTACAGTCCTGTTTTTGTTGTTTCTCTTTGCTGTAGGAACCCACTGCAGTATGTGAACATAGGCCTGAAATATTTATCGACACTGCAGTCTAAGTGTCCATTCACTGTAGTCACATGGTTTATCAAGGTGATGTGTGACAGGGTCAGTCTGACAGTGAAACATTGTCAACACTCTTCCCAATGTATCTAAAGTTGATTTAAACAGAGCCTCCGCGAGTCCCAGTGTCTGCTAGAGCCAGCCCACCGATCTCAGCATGCACAGGAAATGCAGACTGGGTTACACTACCTTTGATGCAGGGAAACATTTAAAGTGTTCCTTCAATTACTGAAAATGACATCAAATTCAAGGGGATTTGCGAAACAGAGGACAGTGGACGAACGGCTTGTACATAAATATCACACTATGGTATAATCCCATTTGAGTAAAGAAAGGCTAAATATTCAATCATGCTGAGTACTTTACATAAGTATGCATAGCACAATATGTAACCACACCAACATAAGGACATCAGTCTGTTACCAAGACAACAGCTCTGGATAACCAATTTGCGCAAGGAGGACGCAATGGCTTGATGTGAGGGGAAAAAGCCTCTTTGTTATTCAAAATGGATCTGTTCCAATGTGAAATTAATGTGATATCAATTGAAGACTAAAAGGATTAGACCTACTGGGATGTGTTGTACATTTGCCAACATTGCAGAACCTGCAACACCTGTCTGCATTTAGCCAGGGATGGATGAACTAGCCTTCTAGCCTAGTTTTGAGTGAATCTATGTTGTACATGATAACCCCAGTTTTGTAAGTTTTGCCTTCCTGTTGACTGTGGCTACAGTATTTGTAATTTATGACAAAAAATAACCATGTTTGTTAGAAATGTAGGTCATTCAGGGCCTCCCGAGTGATGCAGTGGTCTAAGGCACTACATCGCAGTGATGCGGCGTCACTACAGCCTGGGGTTCAATCCCTTGTGGCGGGCTGGGCGCCTGCAGGCTGACCCCGCCGTCAGTTGAACGGTGTTTCCTCCGACACATTGGTGCAGCTGGCTTCCAGGGTAAGCAACCAGGTGTTAAGAAGCTTGGTTTGGCAGGTCATGTTTTGGAGGACGTATGACTCGACCTTCGCCTCTCCTGAGCCCACTGGGGAGTTACAGCGATGAGACAAGATCGTAATCACTAAATTGGGTGCAAAGGTGGTAAAAATGACAAAAAAAGATATATGCTGGTCAGTGTGACGCGCTGTCTGTGTTTGAAATATGGGTTTAATTGTGGTCCGCCACAGAAGTTGTTTGTCTGACCAGTTTTCTGTACGTTTTCCCAAAGGGTTTATGTCATTTCTCAGTTGTAGATATTACCCCGCCCCTTGTCCTCTTCCTCTGACTTTAAGTGTAGCTGTTTCTCCATGTCCTATAGCCTAGATCTCTATATCAGCAACATTTGTGTTATGTCTGATACATCATCATGTTTATTTCATGTTTACAACCGACATCTTGCACATTCTCAACAATAGAAGGAAATTGGGTGAGAAACTGCACTAGGCTACATGTTGAGAGAGCATGCCTTTCTTTATAGCATTTTGTCTCTGTAAAGTTGTTGGCATCATTTTAAAGAGGTGTGATATTTTGTGTCTCAACCCTGGCAATGAGCCAACCCCCTGATGAAAGCATTTCTCATTGATTCGTCTTAGCTGGTGTCACACTCAAATAAGGTCCTACTGGAAACACATGCTGCTCTCAGCCCTTCACATCAGCAGCAGGACCAATCCTTCCTTTGTGTGACTGCTTGATTTCCATTTCACAGCGATTTGATCCATTTCTCCATGATATCTTAATGCTGCATGAGAAGAAGCACCACGTTTCCTGATTCTTAGCGGTCTGCATTGTGAGAGGGATATTTGTGTGTGTGACTGGGTTTGTGACTGTGACTCATGAAGCTGTTGGCTGTCATTGACAAAGACAGGTGGAGAAAAGGTGACTAATGGATTGCTAGGAGAAAAGGGAAGTGTGAAGACAGAGCAAAGCTGATACATTTCCATTTCCTGTTGTGCATCTCTCAGTAAGATAAGACAACAGTAATGCAATGGATGGGAGAGAATTACCTTGAAATGTCAGCTTCCTTCTGTCTCAGTGAAGCACTCTAAAGTAATAACATAAGCTACAATATACATGTAAATACTGTCTAGGATGTATTAAATAACGTGGTTGTCACTCAAGCTGCAGTTCTGTGTGTAGGCTGGCTAGTTTGTCCTCTGAACCTTACCTCTGACTGTCTGTTTGTCTGGCTGTCTCTGTTCACAGTGGCCCTCCAGCTACCGGAGGGACTGCAGATGTTTGCCTGTGTCATCGCTGACATCATCGAGAGGTAGGTACAGCATACAAACACTCACCACTCACTAATGTTTTCAATAGGTGGCAAGTGTGACTCGTGCTCTTTTTAAAATTAAACAGATTCTATCTATTTGTTGTTAGCTAAAAACATTGATGTTTCTCCCTGAAACGGATCCCCTTGACTTTGTGTTAAAGTTTTGGTGGCTTTAGAAGGTGCTTGAGTGAGGGAGCAGTCGTCGTCCTTGCTTAAGTTGAAGTTGAGCCGGCATGGCCATTCTAGTCATTAAGCCAGCCAGTGTTATCATCATTCCCTGCCTGCCGCAGCCAGCTCATATCTGGTCTTCAGCAGAAAATTAGACAAGATTGCGTCCAGGGCTCGAGCGGCTATCAACGCTTCACTCGATCACGGTTGGAGGAGGGACAGCCATTATTCCTGTTAATTACATCTTGTTACAGTCTGCATAGACCCCTTTTGCACACAGACACTCCATCACACAGACACTCCATCACACAGACACACTCACACAAACTGATGCAGGAGTCCAAACCTTCCCGCGGGTTGGAGTGCCTCGGCATCAGTCTTTTCAGTCATTTGTCTTGTATACACTGAGCTTTGGCCTACGCCGTGCCAAAACAAGTTTGTGCAACATTGATAAATTGGTTGAAAAAAAGGTAGTAACCCCAAAGGAAAACACTTCAGTTTAGACCTAAAATATGCATTTGAAGTGTTGAAAGAGGAGCTCTGTGTGTTTAAGGACTTTCTTGACTTCTGTGGTTGTTTCCTTCATCTTCTCATTTCACCCCTTTCTGCCTCTCTCTCTCTCTGCTGTGGCGACTGTAAGGGTTATCTAAAAGAAGATGGCTGCATCACTCCACATCCAAAGTAGATTACTTTCCTATGTGTGTGTTCGATACTAATGAGGTTAGTTGATGGACGTAAAGGATAGTGAGCTTGGGAAGGGAAGCTTCCACATGGTTATCAATCAGAGCCCGTATTTGATTTCAGACAGGAAACGTAGTTCATGGTGTCCTCGTATGAAGCCATGCCTGTCATACCACAGTTATGGACCGTTGAGAAACAGGAACCGCAGTGGGCTGAAAGCTTTGACTTTCCCCTCTCCTCCTCCTCGACCCAGCCCTCCGCTTTCCTTTTAACCCCTCTCCTCCTCCTCCTCGACCCAGCCCTCCTCTTTCCTTTTAACCCCCTCCTCCTCCTCCTCCTCGACCCAGCCCTCCGCTTTCCTTTTAACCCCTCTCCTCCTCCTCGACCCAGCCCTCCCTCTTTCTCCTTTAACCCCTCTCCTCCTCCTCCTCGACCCAGCCCTCCTCTTT
Organism: Oncorhynchus tshawytscha; assembly: GCF_018296145.1. Lineage (NCBI taxonomy): Eukaryota > Metazoa > Chordata > Actinopteri > Salmoniformes > Salmonidae > Oncorhynchus > Oncorhynchus tshawytscha. The sequence continues at coordinate 35,289,543 of NC_056442.1, forward strand.
CCTTTTAACCCCTCTCCTCCTCCTCCTCGACTCAGCCCTCCTCTTTCCTTTTAACCCCTCTCCTCCTCCTCCTCGACGACCCAGCCCTCCTCTTTCCTTTTAACCCCTCCTCCTCCTCCTCCTCGACCCAGCCCTCCTCTTTCCTTTTAACCCCTCTCCTCCTCCTCCTCGACCCAGCCCTCCTCTTTCCTTTTAACCCCTCCTCCTCCTCCTCCTCGACCCAGCCCTCCTCTTTCCTTTTAACCCCTCTCCTCCTCCTCCTCGACCCAGCCCTCCTCTTTCCTTTTAACCCCTCTCCTCCTCCTCGACCCAGCCCTCCTCTTTCCTTTTAACCCCTCTCCTCCTCCTCCTCCTCGACCCAGCCCTCCTCTTTCCTTTTAACCCCTCTCCTCCTCCTCCTCGACCCAGCCCTCCTCTTTCCTTTTAACCCCTCTCCTCCTCCTCGACCCAGCCCTCCTCTTTCCTTTTAACCCCCTCTCCTCCTAACCCTTTCCTTTTAACCCCTCTCCTCCTCCTCCTCGACCCAGCCCTCCTCTTTCCTTTTAACCCCTCTCCTCCTCCTCCTCGACCCAGCCCTCCTCTTTCCTTTTAACCCCCTCCTCCTCCTCCTCGACCCAGCCCTCCTCTTTCCTTTTAACCCCCTCCTCCTCCTCCTCCTCGACCCAGCCCTCCTCTTTTCCTTTTAACCCCTCTCCTCCTCCTCCTCGACCCAGCCCTCCTCTTTCCTTTTAACCCCTCTCCTCCTCCTCCTCGACCCAGCCCTCCTCTTTCCTTTTAACCCCTCTCCTCCTCCTCCTCCTCGACCCAGCCCTCCTCTTTCCTTTTAACCCCTCTCCTCCTCCTCCTCAACCCAGCCCTCCTCTTTCCTTTTAACCCCTCTCCTCCTCCTTACCCAGCCCTCCTCTTTCCTTTTAACCCCTCTCCTCCTCCTCGACCCAGCCCTCCTCTTTCCTTTTAACCCCTCTCCTCCTCCTCCTCGACCCAGCCCTCCTCTTTCCTTTTAACCCCTCTCCTCCTCCTCGACCCAGCCCTCCTCTTTCCTTTTAACCCCTCTCCTCCTCCTCCTCGACCCAGCCCTCCTCTTTCCTTTTAACCCCTCTCCTCCTCCTCCTCGACCCAGCCCTCCTCTTTCCTTTTAACCCCTCTCCTCCTCCTCCTCGACCCAGCCCTCCTTTTTCCTTTTAACCCCTCTCCTCCTCCTCCTCGACCCAGCCCTCCTCTTTCATTTTAACCCCTCTCCTCCTCCTCCTCGACCCAGCCCTCCTCTTTCCTTTTAACCCCTCTCCTCCTCCTCCTCCTCGACCCAGCCCTCCTCTTTCCTTTTAACCCCTCTCCTCCTCCTCCTCGACCCAGCCCTCCTCTTTCCTTTTAACCCCTCTCCTCCTCCTCCTCGACCCAGCCCTCCTCTTTCCTTTTAACCCCTCTCCTCCTCCTCGACCCAGCCCTCCGCTTTCCTTTTAACCCCTCTCCTCCTCCTCCTCCTCGACCCAGCCCTCCTCTTTCCTTTTAACCCCTCTCCTCCTCCTCCTCAACCCAGCCCTCCTCTTTCCTTTTAACCCCTCTCCTCCTCCTCGACCCAGCCCTCCTCTTTCCTTTTAACCCCTCTCCTCCTCCTCCTCGACCCAGCCCTCCTCTTTCCTTTTAACCCCTCTCCTCCTCCTCCTCGACCCAGCCCTCCTCTTTCCTTTTAACCCCTCTCCTCCTCCTCCTCGACCCAGCCCTCCTCTTTCCTTTTAACCCCTCTCCTCCTCCTCCTCGACCCAGCCCTCCTCTTTCCTTTTAACCCCTCTCCTCCTCCTCCTCGACCCAGCCCTCCTCTTTCCTTTTAACCCCTCTCCTCCTCCTCCTCGACCCAGCCCTCCTCTTTCCTTTTAACCCCTCTCCTCCTCCTCCTCGACCCAGCCCTCCTCTTTCCTTTTAACCCCTCTCCTCCTCCTCCTCGACCCAGCCCTCCTCTTTCCTTTTAACCCCTCTCCTCCTCCTCCTCGACCCAGCCCTCCTCTTTCCTTTTAACCCCCTCCTCCTCCTCCTCCTCGACCCAGCCCTCCTCTTTCCTTTTAACCCCTCTCCTCCTCCTCCTCGACCCAGCCCTCCGCTTTCCTTTTAACCCCTCTCCTCCTCCTCCTCGACCCAGCCCTCCTCTTTCCTTTTAACCCCTCTCCTCCTCCTCCTCGACCCAGCCCTCCTCTTTCCTTTTAACCCCTCTCCTCCTCCTCCTCGACCCAGCCTCCTCTTTCCTTTTAACCCCTCTCCTCCTCCTCCTCGACCCAGCCCTCCGCTTTCCTTTTAACCCCTCTCCTCCTCCTCGACCCAGCCCTCCTCTTTCCTTTTAACCCCCTCTCCTCCTCCTCCTCGACCCAGCCCTCCTCTTTCCTTTTAACCCCTCTCCTCCTCCTCCTCGACCCAGCCCTCCTCTTTCCTTTTAACCCCCTCCTCCTCCTCCTCCTCGACCCAGCCCTCCTCTTTCCTTTTAACCCCCTCCTCCTCCTCCTCGACCCAGCCCTCCTCTTTCCTTTTAACCCCCTCCTCCTCCTCCTCGACCCAGCCCTCCTCTTTCCTTTTAACCCCTCTCCTCCTCCTCCTCGACCCAGCCCTCCTCTTTCCTTTTAACCCCTCTCCTCCTCCTCCTCCTCGACCCAGCCCTCCTCTTTCCTTTTAACCCCTCTCCTCCTCCTCCTCGACCCAGCCCTCCTCTTTCCTTTTAACCCCTCTCCTCCTCCTCGACCCAGCCCTCCTCTTTCCTTTTAACCCCTCTCCTCCTCCTCCTCGACCCAGCCCTCCTCTTTCCTTTTAACCCCCTCCTCCTCCTCCTCCTCGACCCAGCCCTCCTCTTTCCTTTTAACCCCTCTCCTCCTCCCTCGACCCAGCCCTCCTCTTTCCTTTTTAACCCCTCTCCTCCTCCTCGACCCAGCCCTCCTCTTTCCTTTTAACCCCTCCTCCTCCTCCTCCTCGACCCAGCCCTCCTCTTTCCTTTTAACCCCTCTCCTCCTCCTCCTCGACCCAGCCCTCCTCTTTCCTTTTAACCCCTCTCCTCCTCCTCCTCGACCCAGCCCTCCGCTCTTTCCTTTTAACCCCCTCCTCCTCCTCCTCGACCCAGCCCTCCCTCTTTCCTTTTAACCCCTCTCCTCCTCCTCCTCCTACCCAGCCCTCCTCTTTCCTTTTAACCCCTCTCCTCCTCCTCCTCCTCGACCCAGCCCTCCTCTTTCCTTTTAACCCCTCTCTTCCTCCTCCTCCTCGACCCAGCCCTCCTCTTTCCTTTTAACCCCTCTCCTCCTCCTCCTCGACCCAGCCCTCCTCTTTCCTTTTAACCCCTCTCCTCCTCCTCCTCGACCCAGCCCTCCGCTTTCCTTTTAACCCCTCTCCTCCTCCTCGACCCAGCCCTCCTCTTTCCTTTTAACCCCTCTCCCCCTCCTCCTCCTCCTCGACCCAGCCCTCCTCTTTCCTTTTAACCCCTCTCCTCCTCCTCCTCGACCCAGCCCTCCTCTTTCCTTTTAACCCCCTCCTCCTCCTCGACCCAGCCCTCCTCTTTCCTTTTAACCCCCTCCTCCTCCTCGACCCAGCCCTCCTCTTTCCTTTTAACCCCTCTCCTCCTCCTCGACCCAGCCCTCCGCTTTCCTTTTAACCCCTCTCCTCCTTTACCCACCCCTTTTACCCTCTCCTCCTCCTCCTCGACCCAGCCCTCCGCTTTCCTTTTAACCCCTCTCCTCCTCCTCGACCCAGCCCTCCTCTTTCCTTTTAACCCCTCTCCTCCTCCTCCTCGACCCAGCCCTCCTCTTTCCTTTTAACCCCTCCTCCTCCTCCTCGACCCAGCCCTCCTCTTTCCTTTTAACCCCTCTCCTCCTCCTCCTCGACCCAGCCCTCCTCTTTCCTTTTAACCCCTCTCCCCTCCTCCTCCTCCTCGACCCAGCCCTCCTCTTTCCTTTTAACCCCTCTCTTCCCCCTCCTCCTCCTCGACCCAGCCCTCCTCTTTCCTTTTAACCCCTCTCCTCCTCCTCCTCGACCCAGCCCTCCTCTTTCCTTTTAACCCCTCTCCTCCTCCTCCTCGACCCAGCCCTCCGCTTTCCTTTTAACCCCTCTCCTCCTCCTCGACCCAGCCCTCCTCTTTCCTTTTAACCCCTCTCTCCTCCTCCTCCTCCTCGACCCAGCCCTCCTCTTTCCTTTTAACCCCTCTCCTCCTCCTCGACCCAGCCCTCCGCTTTCCTTCTTTTACCCCCTCCTCCTCCTCCTCGACCCACCCCTCCGCTTTCCTTTTAACCCCCTCCTCCTCCTCGACCCAGCCCTCCTCTTTCCTTTTAACCCCTCTCCTCCTCCTCCTCGACCCAGCCCTCCTCTTTCCTTTTAACCCCTCTCCTCCTCCTCGACCCAGCCCTCCGCTTTCCTTTTAACCCCTCTCCTCCTCCTCCTCGACCCAGCCCTCCTCTTTCCTTTTACCCCCTCCTCCTCCTCCTCGACCCAGCCCTCCTCTTTCCTTTTAACCCCTCTCCTCCTCCTCCTCGACCCAGCCCTCCGCTTTCCTTTTAACCCCCTCCTCCTCCTCCTCGACCCAGCCCTCCTCTTTCCTTTTAACCCCTCTCCTCCTCCTCCTCGACCCAGCCCTCCGCTTTCCTTTTAACCCCCTCCTCCTCCTCCTCCTCGACCCAGCCCTCCGCTTTCCTTTTAACCCCTCTCCTCCTCCTCCTCGACCCAGCCCTCCGCTTTCCTTTTAACCCCTCTCCTCCTCCTCGACCCAGCCCTCCTCTTTCCTTTTAACCCCCCTCCTCCTCCTCCTCCTCCTCGACCCAGCCCCTCAACCCAGCCCTTTCCTTTTAACCCCTCTCCTCCTCCTCCTCCTCGACCCAGCCCTCCTCTTTCCTTTTAACCCCTCTCCTCCTCCTCTCGACCCAGCCCTCCTCTTTCCTTTTAACCCCTCTCCTCCTCCTCCTCGACCCAGCCCTCCTCTTTCCTTTTAACCCCTCTCCATCTCTCCACTAGTGCCACGCCTCCCTCATTCCCTCTAATTTCTTCATCCCTCCCTGTACGGCCACCCCTCAGAGAGAGAGAGGAGGAGATAGTGGCCCTGTCTTATCAGCAGCACTGCTATCAGCAGGAGAGTTGTCTCTCATATCTGGGCTTAAACCAACACTGTATACGCTGTGTTCATCCCAGAGTCCTCTAAACTAAAGCCACCTCAGCCCATCTCACCCCATTTCAGCTAATGAGAGTAATTAACGGTAAATGATTGCTTTCCTCATGTCCTCACCTTCCTCACACCTCTCCTCCCCCTTCTCTCCTGCATGTCTCACCCTCGCACCCCATCCAGATCCTACAGATTATATAAAGAGCAGTTTCCTCTGTCATCAGTTGCTGTTGTTTGTGTTTCTTCTCTTCTCTGTATAAATAATTACATCGGCAACCTCATTTGACTCCCAGGTCACAATAGTTCACTGTCAGTAAATGGGCTTGGCCCTTGAATAGGGGATCTAGCTACAGAGGCATTGTTGGATAGTTGGTGTCTCTGGTCACCATACTGTATCTGACCTCTACTCACCCTTCCCGTTCTGTGGGGTCAGCAGAGGTTTCTGTCAGATGTGGATGTTCAGTGACTAGTAAGGGCCTGGTGGGTGAGCTGATCGTGGATTTCAGGAAACAGCAGAGGGAGCACCTCCCCATCCACATCGAAGGGACAGCAGTGGAGAATGTGGAAAGTTTTAAGTTCCTCGGCGTACACATCACAGACAAACTGAATTGGTCCACCCACACAGACAGCATCGTGAAGAAGGCGCAGCAGCGCCTCTTCAACCTCAGGAGGCTGAAGAAATTTGGTTTGTCACCCAAAACCCTGACAAACTTTTACAGATGCACAATCGAGAGTATCCTGTCGGGCTGTATCACCGCCTGGTACGGCAACTGCACCGCCCTCAACCGCAAGGCTCTCCAGAGGGTAGTGAGGTCTTGCACAACGCATCACCTTGGGCAAACCACCTGCCCTCCATGACACCTACAGCACCCAATGTCACAGGAAGGCCAAAAAGATCATCAAGGACAAGAACCACCCGAGCCACTGCCTGTAGACCCCGCTACCATCCAGAAGGCGAGGCCAGTACAGGCACATCAAAGCTGGGACCGAGAGACTGAAAAGTAGTTGCTATCTCGAGGCCATCAGACTGTTAAACAGCCATCACTAACTCAGAGAGGGTGCTGCCTACATTGAGACCCAATCACTGGCCACTTTAATAAATGGATCACTAGTCACTTTAAACAATGCCCCTTTAAACAACGCCACTTTAAACAATGCCCCTTTAAACAATGCCCCTTTAAACAATGCCCCTTTAAACAATGCCCCTTTAAACAACGCCACTTTAAACAATGCCCCTTTAAACAATGCCCCTTTAAACAATGCCCCTTTAAACAATGCCCCTTTAAACAATGCCCCTTTAAACAATGCCCCTTTAAACAATGCCCCTTTAAACAATGCCCCTTTAAACAACGCCCCTTTAAACAATGCCCCTTTAAACAATGCCCCTTTAAACCACGCCCCTTTAAACAACGCCCCTTTAAACAACGCCCCTTTAAACAACGCCCCTTTAAACAACGCCCCTTTAAACAACGCCCCTTTAAACAATGCCCCTTTAAACAATGCCCCTTTAAACAATGCCCCTTTAAACAATGCCCCTTTAAACAATGCCCCTTTAAACAATGCCCCTTTAAACAATGCCCCTTTAAACAACGCCCCTTTAAACAATGTCCCTTTAAACAATGCCCCTTTAAACAATGCCCCTTTAAACAACGCCCCTTTAAACAATGCCCCTTTAAACAACGCCCCTTTAAACAATGCCCCTTTAAACAATGCCCCTTTAAACAACGCCCCTTTAAACAATGCCCCTTTAAACAACGCCACTTTAAACAACGCCCCTTTAAACAACGCCCCTTTAAACAATGCCCCTTTAAACAATGCCCCTTTAAACAACGCCACTTTAAACAACGCCACTTTAAACAATGCCCCTTTAAACAGCGCCACTTTAAACAATGCCCTTTAAACAATGCCCCTTTAAACAATACCCCTTTAAACAACGGCCCTTTAAACAATGCCCCTTTAAACAACGCCCCTTTAAACAACGCCACTTTAAACAATGCCCCTTTAAACAACGCCCCTTTAAACAATGCCCCTTTAAACAATGCCCATTTAAACAATGCCCATTTAAACAATGCCCCTTTAAACAATGCCCCTTTAAACAATGCCCCTTTAAACAACGCCCCTTTAAACAACGCCCCTTTAAACAATGCCCATTTAAACAATGCCCATTTAAACAATGCCCCTTTAAACAACGCCCCTTTAAACAACGCCCCTTTAAACAACCCTTTAAACAACGCCCCTTTAAACAATGCCCATTTAAACAACGCCCCTTTAAACAACGCCCCTTTAAACAATGCCCATTTAAACAATGCCCCTTTAAACAATGCCACTTTAACTGTTTACATATCTTACATTACTCATATCACATGGACATACTGTATTTTATACCATTTATTGCACCTTGCCTGTGCCTCTCGGCCATCACTCATCCATATTCTTATATGTACATATTCCCATTCACTCCTCTAGATTTGTGTGTATTAGGTAATTGTTGGGCAATTGTTAGATTACTTGTTAGATATTACTGCACTGTTGGAACTAGAAGCACAAGTATTTCGCTACACTCGCATTAACATCTGCTAACCACGTGTATGTGACAATACGATTTGATTTGATATGGTCTGTCGTCAGTTGGTGTGGGTTGGACTGGGGCGTGGCCATGGCTTTATAGCTGGCCATATCAGTGTAGAGATGAAGGGGCTAAGCTGCCCCGTGGGTACGGAGGGTGGGATGGACAGCTATAAAGCCTAATGAGAGCAAGCTGCTCTGAATTCTAGCCAATGCAGTCAGTTAATACACGTCAACTATGAGAGTGAACACGCTCGCAGGCGCTCACACACACACTCTCACGCACACACACAGACAAAAACACAGGCACTAGGTGAGACGGGCACCGCCAGGATATAGATTCTGCTCAGTGCTCACATACAGCCAGAGAGAACGCCTACACAAGGGGACAGAGGTGCTCATGGAAGAAGCAATGTACATGCATGGACACACACTGAAACAAAGACAGTATAAGTATAAGGCTTGTATAAGCTGATCTCATTTTCAACAGTACAGTATATGTCTGTACAGCCACACTATGGAGGATTGGCTCATACTAAGAATATGTGGCTATCTGTTCCACACAGGCACCTGTAAGCATACTCTCTCCCACAGAGAAGTAGAGAGACTGCACCACGCTTCCACTGACCATTTAGAATGTCTCCCACAAGCAGGCCTGCTTCTGTTCTTTAAAGAGGCTTTGATAGGCCCACAAAGAACTTAGTAAACCTTGTAGGTCTGCTGTAATGGCTCCAGTTGAAGAGGCACGCTCTGACTTCACACTGTATCCTCTGCTTGCTTGTAATACAGCTACACACGGCCTGCATCCCAAATGGCACCCTATTCCCTAAATAGTGCACTATTGACCAGGGCCCTAAATAGGGCACTACTTTTGACCAGGGCCCATAGGGCTCTATGTAGGGAATAGGGTGCCATTTGGTGCAGCGTCTCTGTTGATAACTGCCAAAGCCATTCAAAGAAACTTAAGGCATAACTCAACTTGCATAACAAGTAAACAGACAGATAAGAACAGAAGCGAGGGAAACGTGATCAGAACAACAGAAAGAATCCCTGACTCAGACAGGCGGGCGGCGGGCGATGGTGTGTGTTGTCATCCCGCCATATGTTTCATTGCCTTTGATGCTAGGCCATCTGTCTTCACCGCAGCCTTGAATGATACTTTGATGAACTTCCTTTAATATTTACTGTGCTGCTCCGGGAGTGGAGAGCCAGGGCTTGTTGTCGTCATCCATGGCCTAATCCTGGAGACTGGGGAAGGAGAGAGAAGTAGAGAGGGAGAGGGGGCGGCAGTAACATTTAATGTCCTCTGTCACCTGCTCTCTGGCACGGAAGAGATGGGCCTCCTCCAAACAGAGAGATATTGACTTGTGGCATAACTAGGATCTTGTACTTGGGGGTGAAGGTACATGACATGAGAGCATTATGTAACAGAGGGCCCTATTCAATGACTCATACACTCACGCAGTTCACAGTATGAAACAAAGAGGAAGTCATTTGTATATTTCGGCTTTTCAAACATAGATTTGTCACTGTGCCGGCCCAGGAGAATGTTATTTATGATTGACTGGCCCTTTGTTATAAATGTAGTGGTTAGATATTCTGGCTATTTTCATGTCAGCACGCCACTTAGATCAACAGCCTCACCAGTTGAATGCCATGTCAGATGAAACACAGGCAGTGATTGACCTGCCACTGTGTCCATGACAGCAGAGTGAATGAAATGGGAGTTTAGAGCCTCATTTCTCTTTCTCTCACATTCACAGTCACACAGAGAGCGCGAGCCCCTGCTGTCTCAGACCTTTCTGGTCACTCCATCATCCCTCTGGACCCCATCCTGGGGCTTCATCAGCCAGAACCTGATCAATTTCAGACACTTTTATTCATTTTAGTCTGCTGTAGCGTATGTGTGAGAAGCAGAAGCAGCCTCAGCCCACAGCCTTCCATGGTAAATGTCAGCCCTGCCTCTATAGAGGAAGACTGGCAGGAGCCTCCCTGCCCTCGTCTCATCACTCGCCCCCCAGCCTCTCCGTTCCTCCCACAGCACAGCTGAGCAGTAGGTAGCGGGAGCCTGGGTGTTACAGTGTGTGTCCCGGCCTTCTGTCCCCACCAATTACATAAGAAGCTCCCACTGGGTGTAGAGAGCAGCAGGGCCCCCATTGTGCGTGCACACACACACACACACACACACACACACACACACACACACACACACACACACACACACACACACACAGACACAGACACAGACACAGACAGACACAGGGCATCTCTCTGACTAATGAGCTCTCCTGCTTGGCAGCCCCCTCACTACCTTCCCAAACGCCCAATCACATTGGTCTAAGGGCCCTGAGCAGAGACAGGCAGACACAAACTGGACCAGGCAGCTATAGTATGCCCGGCCCACTCCCATCCCCACGACCAGATAAGTTTTCAGTGCTATTTCAGGTTTAGTGAGAAGTCTCTGAGTGCAGCCTGCTGCAGGAAGTCACAGGTGGAAAAAGATCCTCCCACACCTGTATCCCATATCCCAGCCATCACAACCCTGGAGGACCACAAACTATAGACCACTCTGTTATATTGGCCAACCTAAATCACCACTCTGACTGGAGAATGGCAGATAGCTGCTGGTGATATACTGGCTCTCATATAATGCCTTGGCAGATAACACCTGGGAAATTGCTTGACCTGTCTTGAAAATACAATCGATGCACTCCAGAGATAAAGCATCATATAGACTTTGTTGCCGTCCCTCCCGGCTGTCTGTATGTCCAGGGGTACAACTCCATGGGGAGTTGATGGGCTTTATAGAGAGACTGAAAGGCTGACGGTCTGCCCTTTCTCTCCATCACACTGTCTGGGTACATCCCAAATGGTGGCCTATACCCTATAGTGCACGACTTGTTTTCAGTAATGGGAATAGGATGTCATTTGGGATCGGCACCTAAATGAAATATGAGCGAGTGAGCAGCTGACGACAGAACTCCACAGTAGCTAATTACACTGGGAGACGGAGGGAGCGGAGCAGGGAACTCATCAGCTTTTTGAGTGAATCTTGGTTATTCATGAAGTAATGAAATAAACATATTCCCTTGTCCTTCCGTCTGTCTGCCCAGCGTTGTGTATGTGAGATACGGAGTGTCCAGTGCTCTGCTCGGGAAACTCAAGGTTCCAGCCTACTCTCCACTCTCTCCTATTTCACTCCTGCATCACTAAGTCAGACCATTTAGGACCAACGGTACATTCCAGCCCCCACCACATGCAGACATAATTGAACACAGAGCGATGCGTAATATTACCTGTAATTTCAAAGGGGAACATGAATATGTGTGGACATATGCTCATGCACATTTAAAATGAGTTTTGGGCTTTTAAGATGTTATTTTGGAGTGATTGCAGGCAGTTGACAGCCAGTTCAATGTGAGCAAAATGGAAATGGACCAATGGCTAATTCTGTATTTGAATAATAGAAAACTAGAGTTCCATGTATGTACATGTTCTAATACCGTTGGTTAAACATGGACACACTGTAACAATGTTAATATCTCTGAATGTTAATACTGTACACTGACTGACCAGGTGAATCCAGGTGAAAGCTGTGATCCCTTATTGATGTCACTTGTTAAATCCACTTCAATCAGTGTAGATGAAGGGGAGGAGATTTTTAAGGAGAAGGATTTTTAAGCCATGTGACATTTGAGACATGGACTGTGTATGTGTGACATTCAGAGGGTGAATGGGCAAGACAAAATATTGAAGTGCCTTTGAACGGGGTATGTTTTGTACACTCAGTGTGTATCTGAACTGAATGTGAAAATACAGATTCTTGTGAACAGAGATCAGTAGTATCCACATATAAAGCAGAGAGGCTATTGTAGGACCTAATGAGCCGTTTGTAACAAGGCTTCCTGCTTTGTAAAGGTTAGCTACACATCTGCCCTGTGCTCCCTCTGAAGGAGAGAGTGTGAAGGAGGAGGGGAGGGCAAAGATGAAGGGATGACCTTATGGAATGAGGGAGCAAAATAATGTCATGTCTAACAGGGGAGGATAGAGAAGAGTAGAATACTGTAGTAGAATGTCAGTAGGTCTAGAAAGCAGCACGGCGGTGGACTATGCCAAGGATTGAGAAAATGAGAAATGTTGAGAGGGGGAGGGAAGAGAGGAGGAGGGAAGAGAGGGGGAGGGAAGAGAGGAGGTGGAGAGAAGCCAAAACAAGTTTTTGAAATTAAGAGCAGTTGTGGAAAAGGAGGAGAGAAATTGTCATATGACTGGAGGGAACAGAGTGACAGATAGATAGTAGAGGGAGGTTGTAGGAAGAGAGAGACAGAATATTACTATCAATTACTACAGTGATAGCTATTTGTAACCATTTTGTCTCACTTGTACATAGCCCTTTTGGGCATGGGGATTTGGATTGCAGTGTGTTGTTGCTGCAGACAGTGTATTTGCACATCCCAGTGAGAAAAGCACCATGCATTTTTATATCATCCGAACTGATGATTTTAAAATAGCTGCGCTGTAAAAGGTTTATCCATACCAGTGTATCATGTAAAGAAACCTGAGGGACATGAGTTATCCTATCTCTGGCTGAGCAGAGGGGTTAAAGCCTAGTGACTGACCTCAGATCAGATTCCATCAAACTGTATTCCCTCTGCAACACCACTAAAAGCCTTTAATGTCCCCTCAGTACTCCAAGGTCCCACTGTGCTGTCCACTGGTTCCTCCTTTTACGCCTTGTTCTGAGATCTGATAACCCAATTATATAATAGATGTCTGCATTTTTTTTAAAGCTCTCTATAGATGAGATTGAAGCTTACTAGGGTTCTCCACTCCCAGCTCTGAACAACAATATTGGATTCCCATAACAGTTGCCATATCATTTTGTTTTGTTTTTTAAAATTGGATTCAAGCACCTTTCAGAATGCAGTGCTATGGAGTTTAGAGGGTCTGTATGTTGATAAAGCTGTGGTCTTTTGCATAATGACCCGGTCCCAGGCTGTTTGAGAACCTGCCAGAACAAATAGATGAGATACGCTCACCGAACTAGACCCAGCAGTAATGATCTTGTTTTTGGTGGAGTTAAAGGATTATCTAATGGTGTTATTGAAAACATCTGTCTAAGCTTCATCCCATCTTCCCTGCCTGCCTCCCTCCCTGCCTGCCTGCCTGCCTCCCTGCCTGCCTGCCTCCCGCCCGCCCGCCCGCCCGCCTCCATCCCTGCCTGCCTGCCTCCCTGCCCGCCCGCCCGCCTCCCTCCCTGCCTGCCTCCCACCCCGCCTGCCTGCCCGCCTGCCTCCCTCCCCGCCTGCCTCCCTGCCTGCCTCGTTCCCCGCCTCCCTGCCTCCCTCCCCGCCGCCTCCCTCCCTGCCTGCCTCCCGCCAGCCCGCCTCCCTCCCTGCCTGCCTGCCTCCCTGCCCGCCCGCCTCCCTCCCTGCCTGCCTCCCACCCCGCCTATCTGCCTCCCACCCCGCCTACCTGCCCACCTCCCTCTCCGCCCGCCTCCCTGCCTCCCTCCCTCCCTCCCCCCGCCCGCCTCCCTCCCTCCCTGCCTGCTTCCCTCCCCCGCCTGCCTGCCTCCCCGCCTGCCTCACTCCCTGCCTGTCTGCCCGCCTCCCTTCCCGCCTGCCTGCCCGCCTCCCTCCCCGCCTGCCTGCCTCCTGGCCGCCTGCCTCCCTCCCCGCCTGCATCCCTCCCCGCCTGCCTCCCTGCCTGCCCGCCTGCCTCCTGCCTGCCCGCCTGCCTCGCTCCCTGCCTGCCTGCCTGCCTCCCTCCCCGCCTGCCTCGCTCCCTGCCCGCCCGCCTGCCTCCCGCCTGCCTGCCCGCCTCCCTCCGCCCGCCCGCCTGCCTGCCCGCCTGCCTGCCCGCCTCCCCGCCTGCCTCCCTCCCCGCCTGCCTCCCTCCCCGCCTGCCTGCTCGCCTCCCTCCCCGCCTGCCGGCCTGCCTCACTCCCCGCCTGCCTGCCTCCCTCCCAGCCTGCCTGCCTCCTGGCCGCCTGCCTCCCTCCCCCGCCTGCCTCCTGCCTGCCTCGCTCCCCGCCTGCCTGCCTCCCTCCCCGCCTGCCTCGCTCCCTGCCCGCCTACCTGCCTGCCTGCCTGCCCGCCTCCCTCCCCGCCTGCCTGCCTCCCTCCCCCGCCTGCCTCCTCCCTGCCTCCCCCCCTGCCTGCCTCCTCCCCGCCTGCCTCCCTGCCTGCCCCCTGCCTCCTCCCCGCCTGCCTCCCTCCCTGCCTGCCTCCCTGCCTGCCCGCCTGCCTCCCCGCCTGCCTGCCTGCCTCCCTCCCCCTGCCTGCCCCCTCGCCGCCTGCCCGCCTGCCTCCCTCCCCGCCTACCTCCCTGCCTGCCCGCCTGCCTCGCCCCCGCCTGCCCGCTCCCCACCTGCCTGCCTTCCCGCCTGCCTCCCTGCCTGCCCCCCTGCCTCCCTCCCCGCCTGCCTGCCTGCCGCCCTCCCTGCCCGCCTGCCTGCCTCCCTCCCTGCCTGCCCGCCTGCCTCCCTGCCCGCCTGCCTGCCTCCCTCCCCGCCTGCCTCCCTGCCTGCCCGCCTGCCTCCCTGCCCGCCTGCCTTCCTCCCCACCTGCCTGCCGCCCATGTTACCACGTTACCAGTATATCTAATGTACCCATTCACTCTCTCTGACTACAATTAGTCTGTCATTTTCACCCGTGTTTTGTCTTCCAATTTTCCTGGTGTAAGACGTGGGAGTCATAGTGTTTGTACTACAACGCTAAATGGAAGAAATCTTGGTCGAGCAAAACGCTCAGAGAGAGAAAGAACTAGGGAAACATTTAATCATCATCATCCAACATGGTGGCCCTGCCAGATTTCTTTTTGGAGGGGAGTTTTTTGTCAGGGTATTTCCTGTGTTCTGTGTGTGCAAAGCAGATTACTGATATCAGATTTGTTAATATTACAAACCCCGGAGCAAACAGCTCATCTGCCTTATGCACTCAGCCAGCAGAGGCCTTCTCTCTCTCCATCTCTTCTCTCCTCTTCTCTCTCCACCACCTCATTTACACCCCCTTCATCACACAACCTCCTTATCTGTGTTTCAACTCACTCCATTGCTCTTATATTGTTCTCCTCTATCTCCCTCTCTCTATCAATTCAATTCAAGAGGCTTTATTGGCATGGGAAACCAATGTTAACATTTCCAAGGCAAGTGAGGTAGATAATATACAAAAGTGAAATAAACATTAAAAATGAACAGTTAACATTACACTCAGAAGTTTCAAAAGAATAAAGACATTACAAATGTCTTATTATATACAGTGTTGTAATGATGTGCAAATGGTTAAAGTACAAAAGTGAAAATAAATAAGCATAAATATGGGTTGTATTTACAATGGTGTTTGTTCTTCACTGGTTGACCTTGTGGCAACAGGTCACAAATCTTGCTATAGTGATGGCACAATGTGGTATTTCACCCAGTAGATATGGGAGTTGATCAAAATCGTGTTTGTTTTCGAATTCTTTGTGGATCTGTGTAATCTGAGGGAAATATGTGTCTCTAATATGGTCATACATTGAGCAGGAGGTTAGGAAGTACAGCTCAGTTTCAACCTTTCAACCTTTTGTGGGCAGTGAGCACATAGCCTGTCTTCTCTTGAGAGCCAGGTCTGCCTACGTCGGCCTTTCTCAATAGCAAGGCTATGCTCACTGAGTCTGTATCATCTCCCTCTCTAATCTCCCTCTCTAATCTCCCTCTATCATCTCTCTCTAGCATCTCCCTCTAGTATCTCTCTATCATCTCTCGTCTCTCTCTATCATCTCCCTCTATCATCTATCTCTAGTATCTCCCTCTAGCATCTCTCTATCATCTCTCTTGTCTTCCTCTATCATCTTTCTCTTGCCTCCCTTTATCATATATCTCTTGTCTCCCTCTATCATCTCTCTCTAGCATCTCCCTCTAGTATCTCTCTATCATCTCTCGTCTCTCTCTATCATCTCCCTCTATCATCTATCTCTAGTATCTCCCTCTAGCATCTCTCTATCATCTCTCTTGTCTTCCTCTATCATCTTTCTCTTGCCTCCCTTTATCATATATCTCTTGTCTCCCTCTATCATCTCTCTCTTGTCTCCCTCTGTCATCTCTCTCAGGCATCTCCCTCTAGTATCTCTCTATCATCTCTCGTCTCCCTCTATCATCTCTCTCTAACATCTCCCTCTGGCATCTCTCTATCATCTCTCTTGTTTCCCTCTATCATCTCTCTTGTCTCCCTCTAGCATCTAGTCTCCCTCTCTCATCTCCCTCTATCATCTCTCTCTAGCATCTCCCTCTGGCATCTCTCTATCATCTATCTTGTCTCCCTCTATCATCTCTCTCTTGTCTCCTTCTATCATCTCTCTATTGTCTCCCTCTATCATCTCTCTCTAGCATCTCTCTATCATCTCTCTCTTGTCTCCCTCTCTCATCTCCCTCTATCATCTCTCTCTATCATCTCTCTCTAGCATCTCTCTCTATCACTGCTCTCGCTCTATCATCTCCCTCTGGCATCTCTCTATCATCTCTCTCTTGTCTCCTATCATCTCTCTATTGTCTCCCTCTATCATCTCTCTCTAGCATCTCTCTATCATCTCTCTCTTGTCTCCCTCTATCATCTCTCTCTAGCATCTCCCTCTGGCATCTCTCTATCATCCATCTTGTCTCCCTCTATCATCTCTCTCTTGTCTCCCTCTTGTCTCCCTCTAGCATCTCGTCTCCCTCTCTCATCTCCCTCTATCATCTCTCTCTAGCATCTCTCTCTATCACTGCTCTCGCTCTATCATCTCCCTCTGGCATCTCTCTATCATCTCTCTTGTCTCCCTCTATCATCTCTCTCTTGTCTCCTTCTATCATCTCTCTATTGTCTCCCTCTATCATCTCTCTCTAGCATCTCTCTATCATCTCTCTCTTGTCTCCCTCTCTCATCTCCCTCTATCATCTCTCTCTAGCATCTCCCTCTGGCATCTCTCTATCATCCATCTTGTCTCCCTCTATCATCTCTCTCTTGTCTCCCTCTCTCATCTCTCTCGTCTCCCTCTCTCATCTCTCTCTTGTCTCCCTCTCTCATCTCCCTCTATCATCTCTCTCTAGCATCTCCCTCTAGCATCTCTCTATCATCCCTCTCTTGTCTCCCTCTCTCATCTCCCTCTAGCATCTCCCTCTCTCATCTCTCTCTAGCATCCCTCTCATCTCTTTCTAGCATCTCCCTCTAGCATCTCTCTCTTGTCTCCCTCTAGCATCTCTCTCTAGCATCTCCCTTTAGCATCTCTCCCTTGTCTCCCTCTCTCATCTCCCTCTAGCATCTCCCTCTAGCATCTCTCTCTTGTCTCCCTATCTCATCTCCCTCTAGCATCCCTCTATAATCTCTCTCTATCATCTCCCTCTATCATCTCTCTCTAGCATCTCTCTCTAGCATCTCCCTCTAGCATCTCTCCCTTGTCCCCCTCTCTCATCTCCCTCTGGCATCTCTCTATCATCTCTCTCGTCTCCCTCTATCATCTCTCTATCATCTCTTCTTGTCTCCCTCTCTGACACAGACTTTCATTTTTCTCCGTTCTCTCTCCCTCCATATTTTTGCCTTTACTTTCTCTCTAACTTGATTCTTCTAAAGAGAAAATAATGAGGCTTCCTCTCCGCTGAGTTGCCCTGCTATTACCCAGGGAAGTGCCTCTTCCTCTCCTCCAATATCCTCCCTCCATCCCTGCTCACAGACGCAGGACGAATAGGAGCTCTTGTCTGAAATGTAATGAAATAAAAGATGAGCCATCACCAGGTGCAGGATATAAATATGTCACACCCGTAACCTACTAATTTCTACTGAATGTGACTGTGTTGTATGTTGTCTGGTCAGACGCTGCTGTCACACTTCCTCAGTGAAGTTGTCAGAGGGTGTCAGCTCTTCCTGCGACCACCCTGCTTATCTGGCTGTCTACCTCTCCCCTGAGACCACTCTCCTGTCTCCACTGTTATAACACCCGCCTAGAATGGGCACCATAGACACATGGCTAGCTTCACATATTGCTACGGCTCACTAAAGGACTGAAAGGCCTGCTGAGTGACAGATTTTACTTTTACAATTTTGCCTTGACAGATCCTGGTGGCCATTGCCCAACATGGCCCCCAACCAGCGCCACAGGATTGAACTGGGTCACTTTCACAGAAATGATGGCATTGCATTCATCCCCTTGTCTGAAAAGAGTCACCCTGTAAAGCCAGATCTTATTCCACCGGATGTCTGAAAAAGTAGGCTATTGTTCAGGGTTTGAGACATTTAGGAATGGAATGACCCTCTCAGTAATTAAAACCCTGAAGGCAAAAAGCCAAAACGCGTTGGTTCTGCTTTTAGCAATAAATATGCTTTTTTATTGAATTCCATTTTGTTGCTGTGTTGCTGAATCTCCTCTTAGTAAGCTCAGCAGGCCAGGTCACTCCTTCTTCCCTTATTCCGCTGTTTCTCCCTCTCTCTTTTTCTCCTCCCTCTTCCTTCCTTCCTTGCACATGCATACATCCCCACCCATACTTACAATCCCTCCCAGTACCCGGGCTGGGGGGTGCACCGCGGCACACAGCTGGGAGTTTCAAATATTTTTGCTGTTCATAAATCACAGCGACAGCAATGAGCCCATATTAAAGACAAGCATAGGGAGCTCACAGCATGCTATGCCTGCTATGTCTGCTGTCTCAATGGCTCATTTGTTGGTAAATGTTTTGTTTCATATGACTGGACCCTTTTTTGAAGCCCGCTCACTGTGGTCTGTGTACAACTCCATTAGTCCATTCCCCTCGCAAACACTAACAGTCAGACGTATTGTAGAATGTTGGTGGAGTTTGATGTGACTTGAGGTACTCACCACACACACACACACACACACGGACAGCTGTTTGTATTGTCTGTCAAGTCAGGTCGGTGTTTTGATGTCTCTCCGTAGTAAATAGTCAGACTTGTGTTTGGTCTGTTGGCTACTAGTGTCTGAAACATCATGATTGAATGCCCAACAAGTATGTCTTGAGGGGAGAAGTACTTAACATATTTCAATGCACATCCGCATCAAAACGCCATCCATCTCGAGCGCAACGTGACAGGAATCATCGTAATAGAGGCTCAGTGACAACCCCAACGCCTGTCAGCACCTAATCAAACAAATTTAAAGCAGCATGTTAGTTAAAGCGCAAACAATTAATTGTCATAAGGGAAGAAGTGTCATTGGTTGACAGGGAGAGGGTTTGTGTGGTGGTGCACTGATTCAGGAAGATGGGGGAAGTTTGTCAATCTGCGTCTGTCTGTCTGTCTGCTGCGGTGCTGTTCCCAACCCGGAGAGAAAGAGAGCCCAAACCGACAGGCGCCTCTTTCTCCCATGCTGGGCTCTGATGAAATTCCTGTCGCAGCCAGGCAAGGATTTCATCTCCCGAGGACAGCGGGAAGTGGATGGATCTACTTTCATGCTACCCTCGTGATTCCCCTTGACAGTGGGAGAGAACGGTATCGATCCACTATGTAAATAAAGCCCCCCGCTGATCTACAATGATACATTGTCACTGGTGATCCCTTAGTCAAGCTGTCCAGTGAGTGTGTTTATGCATGCATACAAGATGCTGGTCTGATTTGAGTTTATGCATCTGTCTGTGCAGTACATAACCACAACTCTCCAATCACCTAGCTATGACCTCTGTTCTAACTGTCTGCTAACGAGGGCCCCTAATTAACAAGGAGTTCACAGGCTTCTCGTCATCTAAATTACATCTTAATGACATTTCACTTCTGATGTTTCAGCTCAAGAGCCAGAGATGGTAACTACAGCTGATGCCCAGTAAATGGAGACGAGAGGGTGGGAGAGGGAGAGCTTTGTTATCCCGGCCAATCGTTCATAAGTCCGGTGTGAGATGGGGCTTGAGGGTTGTGTGAGATGGGGCTTGAGGGTTGTGTGAGATGGGGTTTGAGGGTTGTGTGAGATGGGGCTTGAGGGTTGGGTTGTTGTGAACACTGATAGCCTTCATTCTCTCTTTCTCTCTCTTTCTCTCTACGTTTTCTTCTCTTTCTCGTTCTCTTTCTTTCTCTCTCCCCATCTCTCTTTCTCCACCCTCTCTCTTTCCTCCTTTCTCTCCCTCGTTCAGCCCTTCTCCAGTGGAACAGGGGAATTGTGCTCCTCTTTGCTCTGTACTTACTCTCCCGGTCCCAGGTAGCATCACTTCTCTCATTGGGGCCTCAGCTCTGTAATCAGATTCCTTGCATTTATTACCCAGGTATTTCAGTCACGCAGTGGAAATAATGAGATGTGTAGCACCAATAAGATGGCATGATAATGTTATTTCTTGCAGATGGATGCTTGATTAGATACAGTAATATTCTGCAGTGCAGTCATTTAAATTGTAGATATTGCAGTATGCTGCTGTGGTGGGTAGACTGCTACTGTGGTGGGTAGACTATTGCTGTGGTGGGTAGACTGCTGCTGTGAATTCTGTGGTGGGTAGACTGCTGCTGTGGTGGGTAGACTGCTGCTGTGGTGGGTAGACTGCTACTGTGGTGGGTAGACTGCTGCTGTGGTGGGTAGACTGCTGCTGTGGTGGGTAGACTGCTGCTGTGGTGGGTAGACTGCTGCTGTGGTAGACTGCTGCTGTGGTGGGTAGACTGCTACTGTTGTGGGTAGACTGCTGCTGTGCTGCTGTGGTGGGTAGACTGCTGCTGTGGTGGGTAGACTGCTGCTGTGAATGCTGTGGTGGGTAGACTGCTGCTGTGAATGCTGTGGTGGGTAGACTGCTGCTGTGAATGCTGTGGTGGGTAGACTGCTGCTGTGGTGGGTAGACTGCTGCTGTGGTGGGTTGACTGCTGCTGTGGTGGGTAGACTGCTACTGTTGTGGGTAGACTGCTGCTGTGCTGCTGTGGTGGGTAGACTGCTGCTGTGGTGGGTAGACTGCTGCTGTGAATGCTGTGGTGGGTAGACTGCTGCTGTGAATGCTGTGGTGGGTAGACTGCTGCTGTGAATGCTGTGGTGGGTAGACTGCTGCTGTGGTGGGTGACTGCTGCTGTGGTGGGTAGACTGCTGCTGTGGTGGGTAGACTGCTGCTGTGGTGGGTAGACTGCTACTGTGGTGGGTAGACTGCTGTGGTGGGTAGACTGCTGCTGTGGTGGGTAGACTGCTGCTGTGGTGGGTAGATGCTGTGGTGGGTAGACTGCTGCTGTGACTCTGGTGGGTAGACTGCTGCTGTGGTGGGTAGACTGCTGCTGTGGTGGGTAGACTGCTGTGGTGGGTAGACTGCTGCTGTGGTGGGTAGTCTGCTGCTGTGGTGGGTAGACTGCTACTGTTGTGGGTAGACTGCTGCTGTGCTGCTGTGGTGGGTAGACTGCTGCTGTGGTGGGTAGACTGCTGCTGTGAATGTGGGGTAGACTGCTGCTGTGGTGGGTTGACTGCTGCTGTGGTGGGTAGACTGCTGCTGTGGTGGGTAGACTGCTGCTGTGGTGGGTAGACTGCTACTGTGGTGGGTAGACTGCTACTGTGGTGGGTAGACTGCTGCTGTGGTGGGTAGACTGCTGCTGTGGTGGGTAGACTGTTGCTGTGGTGGGTAGACTGCTGCTGTGGTGGGTAGACTGCTACTCTGGTGGGTAGACTGCTGCTGTGGTGGGTAGACTGTTGCTGTGGTGTTGCTGTGGTGGGTAGACTGTTATTGTGGTGGGTAGACTGCTGCTGTGGTGGGTAGTCTGCTGCTGTGGTGGGTAGACTGCTACTGTTGTGGGTAGACTGCTGCTGTGCTGCTGTGGTGGGTAGACTGCTGCTGTGGTGGGTAGACTGCTGCTGTGAATGCTGTGGTGGGTAGACTGCTGCTGTGCTGCTGTGGTGGGTAGACTGCTACTCTGGTGGGTAGACTGCTGCTGTGGTGGGTAGACTGTTATTGTGGTGGGTAGACTGCTGCTGTGGTGGGTAGACTGTTATTGTGGTGGGTAGACTGCTGCTGTGGTGGGTAGACTGCTACTGTTGTGGGTAGACTGCTGCTGTGCTGCTGTGGTGGGTAGACTGCTGCTGTGGTGGGTAGACTGCTGCTGTGAATGCTGTGGTGGGTAGACTGCTGCTGTGAATGCTGTGGTGGGTAGACTGCTGCTGTGAATGCTGTGGTGGGTAGACTGCTGCTGTGGTGGGTAGACTGCTGCTGTGGTGGGTTGACTGCTGCTGTGGTGGGTAGTCTGCTGCTGTGGTGGGTAGACTGCTACTGTTGTGGGTAGACTGCTGCTGTGGTGGGTAGACTGTTGCTGTGGTGTTGCTGTGGTGGGTAGACTGTTATTGTGGTGGGTAGTCTGCTGCTGTGGTGGGTAGACTGCTACTGTTGTGGGTAGACTGCTGCTGTGCTGCTGTGGTGGGTAGACTGCTGCTGTGGTGGGTAGACTGCTGCTGTGAATGCTGTGGTGGGTAGACTGCTGCTGTGAATGCTGTGGTGGGTAGACTGCTGCTGTGAATGCTGTGGTGGGTAGACTGCTGCTGTGAATGCTGTGGTGGGTAGACTGCTGCTGTGAATGCTGTGGTGGGTAGACTGCTGCTGTGGTGGGTAGACTGCTGCTGTGGTGGGTAGACTGCTGCTGTGGTGGGTAGACTGCTGCTGTGGTGGGTAGACTGTTGCTGTGGTGGGTAGACTGCTGCTGTGGTGGGTAGACTGCTGCTGTGGTGGGTAGTCTGCTGCTGTGGTGGGTAGACTGCTACTGTTGTGGGTAGACTGCTGCTGTGCTGCTGTGGTGGGTAGACTGCTGCTGTGGTGGGTAGACTGCTGCTGTGAATGCTGTGGTGGGTAGACTGCTGCTGTGAATGCTGTGGTGGGTAGACTGCTGCTGTGAATGCTGTGGTGGGTAGACTGCTGCTGTGAATGCTGTGGTGGGTAGACTGCTGCTGTGGTGGGTAGACTGCTGCTGTGGTGGGTAGACTGCTGCTGTGGTGGGTAGACTGTTGCTGTGGTGTTGCTGTGGTGGGTCGACTGTTATTGTGGTGGGTAGACTGCTGCTGTGGTGGGTAGACTGCTACTGTTGTGGGTAGACTGCTGCTGTGCTGCTGTGGTGGGTAGACTGCTGCTGTGGTGGGTAGACTGCTACTCTGGTGGGTAGACTGCTGCTGTGGTGGGTAGACTGTTGCTGTGGTGTTGCTGTGGTGGGTAGACTGTTATTGTGGTGGGTAGACTGCTGCTGTGGTGGGTAGTCTGCTGCTGTGGTGGGTAGACTGCTACTGTTGTGGGTAGACTGCTGCTATGCTGCTGTGGTGGGTAGACTGCTGCTGTGGTGGGTAGACTGCTGCTGTGAATGCTGTGGTGGGTAGACTGCTGCTGTGAATGCTGTGGTGGGTAGACTGCTGCTGTGAATGCTGTGGTGGGTAGACTGCTGCTGTGAATGCTGTGGTGGGTAGACTGCTGCTGTGAATGCTGTGGTGGGTAGACTGCTGCTGTGGTGGGTAGACTGCTGCTGTGGTGGGTTGACTGCTGCTGTGGTGGGTAGACTGCTGCTGTGGTGGGTAGACTGCTGCTGTGGTGGGTAGACTGCTGCTGTGGTGGGTAAACTGTTGCTGTGGTGGGTAGACTGTTGCTGTGGTGGGTAGACTGTTGCTGTGGTGGGTAGACTGTTGCTGTGGTGTTGCTGTGGTGGGTAGACTGCTGCTGTGGTGGGTAGACTGCTGCTGTGGTGGGTAGACTACTACTGTTGTGGGTAGACTGCTGCTGTGCTGCTGTGGTGGGTAGACTGTTGCTGTGGTGGGTAGACTGTTGCTGTGGTGGGTAGACTGCTGCTGTGGTGGGTAGACTACTACTGTTGAGGGTAGACTGCTGCTGTGCTGCTGTGGTGGTTAGACTGCTGCTGCGAATGCGGTGGTAGGTAGACTGCTGCTGTTAATGCTGTGGTGGGTAGACTGCTGCTGTGAATGCTGTGGTGGGTAGACTGCTGCTGTGAATGCTGTGGTGGGTAGACTGCTGCTGTGGTGGGTAGACTGCTGCTGTGGTGGGTAGTATGTTGCTGTTGTGGGTAGACTGCTGCTGTGGTGGGTAGACTGCTGCTGTGGTGGGTAGACTGTTGCTGTGGTGGGTAGGCTGTTGCTGTGGTGGGTAGACTGTTGCTGTGGTGGGTAGCCTGCTGCTGTGAATGCTGTGGTGGGTAGAGTGCTGCTGTGGTGGGTAGACTGCTACTGTGGTGGGTAGACTGCTACTGTGGTGGGTAGACTGCTGCCGTGGTGGGTAGACTGCTGCCATGGTGGGTAGACTGCTGCTGTGGTGGGTAGACTGCTGCTGTGGTGGGTAGACTGCTGCTGTGATGGGTAGACTGCTACTGTGGTGGGTAGACTGCTGCTGTGGTGGGTAGACTGCTGCTGTGGTGGGTAGACTGCTGCTGTGAATGCTGTTGTGGGTAGACTGCTGCTGTAGTGGTTAGACTGCTGCTGTGGTGGGTAGACTGCACGGCATCTCTCTTCAGCAGTCTTGTAGGATAGCCCTATGCCCTATATATTTTTTAGCTGGGAGATATACATTTATGCGGCTCTAACAATGTCATTAGTATGCTTTAAAAGAACATCTGTGATGAGATTTAAGGAAGCCTATTGTTCAGAGAGCGCTACTAACACTTAGTGTCATAGTCTCCCATTATCATGATCCCTCGATTGCACAGCTCTCTCTCTCTGTCACACACACAACACACACTGAATCAAGACCTTGACTAGAGAAAGGATAAGCAAATAATATCTTGGAAGGACAATATTGATTTACTGGATGAGTTCCCTTCATCCATGTGGCTGTGTTTTACTAGGCTCAGGTGGACTGTAGTGTCCTTCACACCAGAGCAGCCATTAGAGGAAGAGAGAGAGGGGTTAGAGAAGAGAACAAATATAAAGAGAGCCCATACCCCTCTGGAGGGTGAAGGTAGTCCAGCACTGAGAGAGGAGAGGGACAGGGATATAAAAAGAGAGGGGGAATTAGAAAATTAAATGGGTGTAAACAGAGAGATGAGAAAGTTCAAAGTTCAGACTCTATCTCGTATTAAACTGAAGGTTGAAGGTACAATGAACACCAGTGAAAGAGAGAAATTAAAACAGGGAGAGAGGGAGGACATGGCATCTGTAGCCTGTGTCCAGTATCTAATAGTTTGCGGACTGGGCAGCAGTAGACAGCCAGCTTTTGTTAGTCAGACTGGATTGGTGGGTAGGCTACACTGTCTGTTGCAGTCTCCTGTTTTCATCTTTATTCTCACTTTTAATACTACCTATACTGGCTAGCCTAAATATGTCAAAACACAGTCCCTAAACCACAACACCCCCCTCTCCTCATCTCTTCTCTCTTTCCCCACTCTGTACTTTATCCATCACACCTCTCTTTCCCAGTTTTCTGCATTCACTCCTTTTATTCAGTGTTTAGGAGTTTTACTTTGCATTTTAATCCCCCGGAAGGGATGATGAGATGCAGAATGAATTAATTTGCTGCTTTTAATATATTCAAGCAGAAGAAAAACAGAAAAAAGCTTTGTGGCTTTCTCCTTAGAACAGACCTTCTGTAGTAGTTGTATGTAATGTGGAGTTGGGGATAGGGAAGTTGAAGGTATGTTTATGCTAAGACCACAGATGGACAGATCATCTGTAATTGACCCTGCCTCTGCAGTTTCCATCCAGATGTGCTATAAATCCATACTTGGCCCAGTAACCTATTACCCCGTCCCCCTCCCCCTTATTTGTCCTTACTTACCCCAACCCCCACTTAGCATCTTCATACTGACACTCTAATATATCTCATCTGTTGATGCAGACCGACTGACTGATTGCTGCTCTGTTGTTCAATGATGATTGACTCTTGTTTAGGGTAGAGGTTGACCGATTAATCGGAATGGCCGATTAGTTAGATTTCAAGTTTTCATTACAATCGGAAATCGGTATTTTTGCGCGCCGATTTCCGATTATTAAAAAAAAATATATATATATATATATATACACACACTGCTCAAAAAAATAAAGGGAACACTTAAACAACACAATGTAACTCCAAGTCAATCACACTTCTGTGAAATCAAACTGTCCACTTAGGAAGCAACACTGATTGACAATAAATGTCATATGCTGTTGTGCAAATGGAATAGACAACAGGTGGAAATTATAGGCAATTAGCAAGACACCCCCAATAAAGGAGTGGTTCTGCAGGTGGTGACGACAGACCACTTCTCAGTTCCTATGCTTCCTGGCCGATGTTTTGGTCACTTTTGAATGCTGGTGGTGCTTTCACTCTAGTGGTAGCATGAGACGGAGTCTACAACCCACACAAGTGGCTCAGGTAGAGCAGCTCATCCAGGATGGAACATCAATGCGAGCTGTGGCAAAAAGGTTTGCTGTGTCTGTCAGCGTAGTGTCCAGAGCATGGAGGCGCTACCAGGAGACAGGCCAGTACATCAGGAGATGTGGAGGAGGTCGTAGGAGGGCAACAACCCAGCAGCAGGACCGCTACCTCCACCTTTGTGCAAGGAGGAGCAGGAGGAGCACTGCCAGAGCCCTGCAAAATGACATCCAGCAGGCCACAAATGTGCATGTGTCTGCTCAAACGGTCAGAAACAGACTCAATGAGGGTGGTATGAGGGCCCGACATCCACAGGTGGGGGTTGTGCTTACAGCCCATATGGCATTTGGCATTTGCCATAGAACACCAAGATTGGCAAATTCGCCACTGGTGCCCTGTGCTCTTCACAGATGAAAGCAGGTTCACACTGAGCACATGTGACAGACGTGACAGAGTCTGGAGACGCCGTGGAGAACGTTCTGCTGCCTGCAACATCCTCCAGCATGACCGGTTTGGCGGTGGGTCTGTCATGGTGTGGGGTGGCATTTCTTTGGGGGGCCGCACAGCCCTCCATGTGCTCGCCAGAGGTAGCCTGACTGCCATTAGGTACCGAGATGAGATCCTCAGACCCCTTGTGAGACCATATGCTGGTGCGGTTGGCCCTGGGTTCCTCCTAATGCAAGACAATGCTAGACCTCATGTGGCTGGAGTGTGTCAGCAGTTCCTGCAAGAGGAAGGCATTGATGCTATGGACTGGCCCGCCCGTTCCCCAGACCTGAATCCAATTGAGCACATCTGGGACATCATGTCTCGCTCCATCCACCAACGCCACGTTGCACCACAGACTGTCCAGGAGTTGGTTGATGCTTTAGTCCAGGTCTGGGAGGAGATCCCTCAGGAGACCGTCCGCCACCTCATCAGGAGCATGCCCAGGCGTTGTAGGGAGGTCATACAGGCACGTGGAGGCCACACACACTACTGAGCCTCATTTTGACTTGTTTTAAGGACATTACATCAAAGTTGGATCAGCCTGTAGTGTGGTTTTCCACTTTAATTTTGAGTATGACTCCAAATCCAGACTTCCATGGGTTGATAAATTTGATTTCCATTGATAATTTTTGTGTGATTTTGTTGTCAGCACATTCAACTATGTAAAGAAAAAAGTATTTAATAAGAATATTTCATTCATTCAGATCTAGGATGTGTTATTTTAGTGTTCTCTTTATTTTTTTGAGCAGTGTGTGTGTGTATATATATATATATATATATATATATATATATATTTATTTAACTAGGCAAGTCAGTTAAGAACACATTCTTATTTTCAATGACTGCCTAGGAACTGTGGGTGAACTGCCTTGTTCAGGGGCAGAATGACAGATTTTCACCTTGTCAGCTCAGGGGTTACAATCTTGCAACCGCACAGTTAACTAGTCCAACGCTCTAACCATTGCACTCCACGAGTAATCTGCCTGTTACGCAAATGCAGTGGAAGCCAAGGTAAATTGCTAGCTAGCATTAAACTTATGTTATAAAAAACAATCAATCATAATCACCAGTTATAACTACTAATCCAGTTTAGCAGGCAATATTAACCAGGTGAAATTGTGTAATTTCTCTTGCGTTCATTACACGCAGAGTTAGGGTATATGCAACAGTTTGGGCTGCCTGGCTCATTGCAAACTAATTTGCCAGAATTTTATGAAATTATGACATACATTGAAGGTTGTGCAATGTAACAAGAAAATCTAGACTTAGGGATGCCACCCGTTAGATAAAATACTGAACGGTTCCGTATTTCACTGAAATAATAAATGTGTTGTTTTCGAAATGATAGTTTCCGGATTCGATCATATTAATGACCAAAGGGTCGTATTTCTGTGTATTATTATGTTATAATTGAGTCTGATTTGATAGAGCAGTCTGACTGAGCAGCAGCAGGCCCGTAATCATTCATTCAAACAGCACTTTCGTGCGTTTTGCCAGCAACTCTTTGCAAGCATAGCGCTGTTTATGACTTCAAGCCTATCAGCCTAATGGCTGGTGTAACTGATGTGAAATGGCTAGCTAGTTAGCTGGGTGTGCGCTAATACTGTTTCAAACGTCACTCGCTTTTAGATTTGGAGTAGTTATTCCCCTTGCGCTGCAAGGGCCGCGATGGGTAACGATGCTTCGAGTGTGGCTGTTGTCGATGTGTTCCTGGTTCGAGCCCAGGTAGGGGCGGGGTGGGCAGAAGCTATACTGTTACACTGGCAATACTATAGTGCCTATAAGAACATCCAATAGTCAAAGGTATATGAAATACAAATGGTATAGAGAGAAATAGTTCTATAAATACTATATTAACTACAACCTACTCTTACCTTGGAATATTGAAGTCTCATGTTAAAAGGAACCACCAGCTTTCATATGTTCTGATGTTCTGAGCAAGGAACTTAAACGTTAGCTTTTTTACATGGCGCATATTACTTTCTTCTCCAACACTTTGTTTTTGCATTATTTAAACCAAATTGAACATGTTTCAATTTTTGAGGCTAAATTGATTTTATTGATGTTTTATATTAAGTTAAAATAAGTGTTAATTCAGTATTGTTGTAATTGTCATTATTACAAATGAAAAAAAAAAATCGGCCGATTTAATCGGGTAGGCTTTTTTTGGTCCGCCAATAATTGGTATCGGTATCGGCGTTGAAAAATCATAATCGGTCGACCTCTAGTTCAGGGACCACCAACCTGACTGCTCTATAGGCCCTACTGATGTTTGGCATGTCAATCATAAAGGGATGGAAAAGCAATATCTGAGTGGTATGACTCATATGAGTCGCTCCTATTCCCTCTACTTGACTTGTCCCACTCAGAAGCAACCAGTAAGTACATGGTAACATGCTGAGCCTGGGGATTGATCTACTTAATGACTTGTCCTAGTCAGAGACAGCCAGTACATGGTAACATGCTGAGACTGGGGATTGATCTATTTAATGACTTGTCCTAGTCAGAGACAACCAGTACATGGTAACATGCTGAGCCTGGGGATTGATCTACTTAATGACTTGTCCCAGTCAGAGAGCCAGTGCATGGTGAGACTGGGGATTGATCTACTTAATGACTTGTCCTAGTCAGAGACAGCCCGTACATGGTAACATGCTGAGACTGGGGATTGATCTACTTAATGACTTGTCCTAGTCAGAGACAGCCAGTGCATGGTGAGGCTGGGGATTGATATACTTTATGACTTGTCCTAGTCAGAGACAGCCCGTACATGGTAACATGCTGAGACTGGGGATTGAGCCTGCTGACCCTATCAGGATGCTCGGAGCCAGGTGGGGTATCACTCGCCATGGTAACCATCGGGAGAGGGGGAGGTCAGTGGGGCTAATAGACTGAGCTGTGTGTGTTGAATGACGGGGACAGTTCAGTTTGTGCTCATGTACGGTCAGAGGAGTGGTTTTCATCATGGTGTGTGTGTGTGTCTGTCCCAGGTTCACAGAGGCAGACACCATTGTGATGGGTGATGTGACGTATGGAGCCTGCTGCGTGGACGACTTCACGGCTCGGGCCCTGGGGGCAGACTTCATGGTGCACTACGGCCACAGCTGCCTCAGTGAGTCTCGCTCTCTCTCAGACAGACGGACGGACAGACAGACAGACAGACAGACAGACAGACAGACAGACAGACAGACAGACAGACAGACAGACAGACAGACAGACAGACAGACAGACAGAGACAGACAGACAGACAGACAGACAGACAGACAGACAGACAGACAGACAGACTGGCAGAAACACACACACACACACAGACAGAAACAAACACACACACAGACAGAAACACACACACACACAGACAGAAACACACACACACACAGACAGAAACACACACACACACAGACAGAAACACACACACACAGAAACAAACACACACACAGAAACAAACACAGAAACAAACACACACACACACGACTCACAGACACAAGGCATCTACTTATTAGTAATCGAATCCCATCCCTAAAGCATACGCAGACATAAATGCACACTCCAGGGTTTCCGTTAGCCGGCTTTTGCCCCCCCAATGAAAAGCTGTTAAATGACCTGGGGGGGAAAAACACCATTGCTTAATAATGCTTATTATTCATTGATGGAAATACATTTGACTGTCAGGCTTATCAGTCTATAGGTTAATTAGCAGAATTAAATTGGCCTGTGTGTATTTTCATTAGTCATGTATCTTATTTATCCAACACAACTATCACAGCACACAGAGACTATGTTGAGCTGGATTTCTCCTGCAGATCCTCAGCTGGTTGCTGCCGGAGTAAACATGTTTTTATAAACCCATTCATTACACAACAAATATTTTATTTGTATTTATTTTTTCTCCCTTTTTTCTCCCCGATTTCGTGGTATCCAATTGGTAGTTACAGTCTTGTCCCATCGCTGCAACTCCCATACGGACTTGGCAGAGGTGAAAGTCGAGAGCCACGCGTCCTCCAAAACACAACACAATCCAGCCAAGGTGCACTGCTTCTTGACACAATGCCCGCTTAACCCGGAAGCACCAATGTGTCGGAGGAAGCACCTGGCCCGCCACAGGAGTCGCTTGAGCGTGATGGGACAAGAACATCCCTGCCGGCCAAACCCTCCCCTAACCTGGTTGACGCTGGGCCAATTGTGCGCCGCCCCATGGGTCTCCCGGTCGCGGCCGGCTGCGACAGAGCCTGGACTCGAACCAGGATCTCTAGAGGCACAGCTAACACTGCGGTGCAGTGCCTTAGACCACAGCTAACACTGCGGTGCAGTGCCTTAGACCACAGCTAACACTGCGGTGCAGTGACTTAGACCACAGCTAACACTGCGGTGCAGTGCCTTAGACCACAGCTAACGATGCGGTGCAGTGCCTTAGACCACAGCTAACACTGCGGTGCAGTGCCTTAGACCACTGTGCCACTAGGGAGGTGCCCATTGCACAACAATTCTAAATGCAATTGCATGTTAAAAACAGTTTTGTGCACGATTAAAAATATATACTATTTTGATTTCTCAACTGGAAATTGAATCGTGCCTCCCATTCACCAGTCAAGTGCAGGAAACAGGCTATCAACACATCACTCACCACTTTACAATGTGAGCTGGAGGCAGTATGCATTTTGAAAACTTACTTCATTGTTTGAAAACTAAATGTTTATTTCATATTATGGAGGCATGTCTTTTACCCTGTTTCAAAGTAGCCAAAATCCCACCATTGAAACATGGATGCAATTCAAAACGTTTTGGTTTCTCAAAATAATTGTCACGTAGTTAATCATAAAATTCTGAATTAAAATGATAAAAAATATCAAAGTTAAGTCAACTAATCCAAAATCAACAGCCTCTGCCATATGGACACATTGATACACTGTGATCCATTAGCGCCTAAAGAAATGAGCGCATGAAACTCATAGCCTATAGGCCAATGCAGCAGTAGGCCTATAACTTCCATTGTGCTTTCACATTGAGGATGGGAGGTTATTGGAAAGATTTATCAAGTAGTTTACTGTGAGGATCTATACCTTTTAATATATTACATTTGCTATGGATGGGAAAAAAACAACACTTTCTTTCATTTCCATGCAGCAGACCAGGTACTTACTTCTATGAGTGTTCAGGTGTGCTTGCTCCCTCAACATTATCAGGACAGAGAAACCAGACTTTGCTCACATGGAGCACTCCAAACAACGAACAATGAAAAAATGGACAAATCTCGTAAATGATGCTTATGAAATAAACCATAGCTTGTTTCTCAAAAATGTAGCAGGTTGTGAACTCTCCAAATAACGTTTCCACTCCAAGAATGAGAGCGGTAACTGACTAATTAATACATGCATTAACAGAAATGTATGTAAACAAATGACGCAGATTAACGGTATATATTCTACTGGTGACATACAGTACCAGTCACAGGTTTGGACACACCTAGTCATTAAAGGGTTTTTCTTTATTTGTACTATTTTCTAAATAATTAGTGAAGACATCACAACTATGAAATAACACATATGGATTCATATAGTAACCAAAAAAGTGTTAAACAAATAAAAACATTTTATATTTGAGATTCTTCAAAGTAGCCACCCTTTATCTTGATGACAGCTTTGTACACGTGTCACCTGGAATGAATTTCAATTAACGGGTGTGCCTTGTTAAAAGTTAATTTGTGGAATTTCTTTCCTTAATGCATTTGAGCCAATCAGTTGTGTTGTGACAAGGTAGGGTTGGTATATAGAAGATAGGCCTATTTGGCAAAAGAACAGCTCAAATAATCAAAGAGAAACGACAGTCCATCATTATTTGAAGACATGAAGGTCAGTCAATCCGGAAAATGTCAAGATCTTTGAAAGTTTCTTCAAGTGCATACACAAAAACCATCAAGCGCTATGATGAAACGGTCTCTCATGAGGACCGCCACAGGAATGGAAGACCAAAAGTTACCTCAGCTGCAGAGGATCAGTTCATTGGTGTTACCAGCCCAAATAAATGCTTCACAGAGTTCAAGTAACAGACACATCTCAACATCAACTGTTCAGAGGAGACTGCATGGTCGAATTGTGGCAAAGAAACCACTACTAAAGGTCACCAATAAGAAGAAGAGACTTGCTTGGGCCAAGAAACACAAGCAATGGACATTAGACTGGTGGAAATCTGTCCTTTTGGCCTGAAGAGTACAAATGTGATATTTTTGGTTCCAACTGCCATGTCTTTGTGAGACGCAGAGTAGGTGAACGGATGATCTCTGCGTGTGTGGTTCCCACCATGAAGCATGGAGGAGGTGGTGTGGGGGTGCTTTGCTGGTGACACTGTCAGTGATTTATTTAGAATTCATGGCACACTTAACCAGCATGGCTGCCACAGTACTCTGCAGTGATGCAGCGATCATCGCGTTTTCACTTAGTGGGGCTGTCATTTGTTTTTCAACAGGACAATGACCCAAAACACCTCCATGCTGTGTAAGGGCTATTTGACCAATAAGGAGAGTGATGGGATGCTACATCAGATGACCTGGCCTCCACAATCACCCGACCTCAACCCAATTGAGATGGTTTGTGATGATTTAGACAGCAGAGTGAAGGAAAGCAGCCAACAAGTGTTCAGCATATGTGTAAACTCCTTCAAGACTGTTGGACAAGCATTTCAGGTGACGCTGGTTGAGAGAATGCAAGTGTGCAAAGCTGTCATCAAAGGAAAGGGTGGCTACTTTGAAGAATCTCAAATATATTTCGTTTTGTTGAACACTTTTTTCCTTACAACATGATTCAATATATGTTATTTCATCATTTTGATGTCATCACTATTATTCTACAATCTACAAAATAGTAAAAATAAAGAAAAACCCTTAAAATGAGTAGGTGTGTCAACTTTTGACTGGTACTGTGTATGTGTGTGTGTGTGTGTATGGTATGGCATGGTATGGTGTGTGCGTGCGTGCGTGCGTGCATGCACAGTTGAAGTCGGAAGTTTACATACACCTTAGCCAAATACATTTAAACTCAGTTTTTAACAAATTCTTGACAAGTAATCTTAGTACACATTCCCTGTCTTAGGTCAGTTAGGGTCACCACTTATTTTAAGAATGTTAAATGTCAGAATAATAGTAGAGAGAGTGATTTATTTCAGCTTTTATTTATTTCATCACATTCCCAGTGGGTCAGAAGTTTACACACACTCAATTAGTATTTGGTAGCATTGCCTTTAAATTGTTTAACTTGGGTCCAACGTTTCGGGTAGCCTTCCACAAGCTTCCCACAATAAGTTGGGTGAATTTTGACCCATTCCTCCTGACAGAGCTGGTGTAACTGAGTCAGGTTTGTAGGCCTCCTTGCTTGCATGCACTTTTTCAGTTCTGCCCACAAATGTTCTATAGGATTGAGGTCAGGGCTTTGTGATGGCCACTTCAATACCTTGACTTTGTTGCCCTTAAGCTATATTGCCACAACTTTGGAAGTGTGCTTGGGGTCATTGGACATTTAGAAGACCCATTTGTGACCAAGCTTTAACTTCCTGACTCTGATGTCTTGAGATGTTGCTTCAATATATCCACATCATTTTCATCCCTCATGATGCCATCTATTTTGTGAGGTGCACCGGTCCCTCCTGCAGCAAAGCACCCCGACGGTGCCACCACCGTGCTTCAAGGGTTGGGATGGTCTTCTTCGGCTTGCCAGCATCCCCCCTTTTCCTCCAAACATAACAATGGTCATTATGGCCAAACAGTTCTATTTTTGTTTCATCAGACCAAAGGACATTTCTCCAAAAGTGCGATCTTTGTCCCCATATGCAGTTGTAAACCGTAGTCTAGCTTTTTTATGGCGGTTTTGGATCAGTGGCTTCTTCCTTGCTGAGTGGCCTTTCAGGTTGTCGATATAGGACTTGTTTTACTGTGGATATAGATACTTTTGTACCGTTTCCTCCAGCATCTTCACATGGTCCTTTGCTGTTGTTCTGGGATTGATTTGCACTTTTCGCACCAAAGTAGGTTCATCTTCAGGAGACAGAACGCGTTTCCTTCCTGAGCTGTGTGGTCCCATGGTGTTTAAACTTGTTGTTTTTACAGATGAACGTGGTACCTTCAGGTGTTTGGAAATTGCTCCCATGGATGAACCAGACTTGTGGAGGTCTACAATTTTTTTTCTGAGGTCTTGGCTGATTTCTTTAGATTTTCTTATGACATCAAGCAAAGAAACACTGAGTTTGAAGGTTGGCCTTGAAATACATCCACAGGAGCACCTCCAATTGACTCAAATTATATAAATTAGCCTATTAGAAGCTTCTAAAGTCATCACATAATTTTCTGGAATTTTCCAAGCTATTTAAAGGCACAGTCAACTTAGTGTACAGTATGTAAACTTCTGACCCACTGGAATTGTGATACACTGAATTATAAGTGTAATAATCTGTCTAAACAATTGTTGGAAAAATTACTTGTGTCATGCACAGAGTAGATGTCCTAACCGACTTGCCAAAACTATAGTTTGTTAACAAGAAATTTGTGGAGTGGTTGAAAAACTAGTTTTAATGACTCCGACCTAAGTTTATGTTAACTTCCGACTTCAACTGTATGTAAATTAGTTATTTTTGTTATTTAAATATATATATATATATATATATATATATATATATATATATATATATATATATATATATATATATATATATATATATATATATACAGTGCCTTGCGAAAGTATTCGGCCCCCTTGAACTTTGCGACCTTTTGCCACATTTCAGGCTTCAAACATAAGGATATAAAACTGTATTTTTTTGTGAAGAATCAACAACAAGTGGGACAAAATCATGAAGTGGAACGACATTTATTGGATATTTCAAACTTTTTTAACAAATCAAAAACTGAAAAATTGGGCGTGCAAAATTATTCAGCCCCCTTAAGTTAATACTTTGTAGCGCCACCTTTTGCTGTGATACAGCTGTAAGTCGCTTGGGGTATGTCTCTATCAGTTTTGCACATCGAGAGACTGGAATTTTTTCCCATTCCTCCTTGCAAAACAGCTCGAGCTCAGTGAGGTTGGATGGAGAGCATTTGTGAACAGCAGTTTTCAGTTCTTTCCACAGATTCTCGATTGGATTCAGGTCTGGACTTTGACTTGGCCATTCTAACACCTGGATATGTTTATTTTTGAACCATTCCATTGTAGATTTTGCTTTATGTTTTGGATCATTGTCTTGTTGGAAGACAAATCTCCGTCCCAGTCTCAGGTCTTTTGCAGACTCCATCAGGTTTTCTTCCAGAATGGTCCTGTATTTGGCTCCATCCATCTTCCCCTCAATTTTAACCATCTTCCCTGTCCCTGCTGAAGAAAAGCAGGCCCAAACCATGATGCTGCCACCACCATGTTTGACAGTGGGGATGGGGATGGGCTGTGTTGCTTTTACGCCAAACATAACGTTTTGCATTGTTGCCAAAAAGTTACATTTTGGTTTCATCTGACCAGAGCACCTTCTTCCACATGTTTGGTGTGTCTCCCAGGTGGCTTGTGGCAAACTTTAAACAACACTTTTTATGGATATCTTTAAGAAATGGCTTTCTTCTTGCCACTCTTCCATAAAGGCCAGATTTGTGCAATATACGACTGATTGTTGTCCTATGGACAGAGTCTCCCACCTCAGCTGTAGATCTCTGCAGTTCATCCAGAGTGATCATGGGCCTCTTGGCTGCATCTCTGATCAGTCTTCTCCTTGTATGAGCTGAAAGTTTAGAGGGACGGCCAGGTCTTGGTAGATTTGCAGTGGTCTGATACTCCTTCCATTTCAATATTATCGCTTGCACAGTGCTCCTTGGGATGTTTAAAGCTTGGGAAATCTTTTTGTATCCAAATCCGGCTTTAAACTTCTTCACAACAGTATCTCGGACCTGCCTGGTGTGTTCCTTGTTCTTCATGATGCTCTCTGCGCTTTTAACGGACCTCTGAGACAATCACAGTGCAGGTGCATTTATACGGAGACTTGATTACACACAGGTGGATTGTATTTATCATCATTAGTCATTTAGGTCAACATTGGATCATTCAGAGATCCTCACTGAACTTCTGGAGAGAGTTTGCTGCACTGAAAGTAAAGGGGCTGAATAATTTTGCACGCCCAATTTTTCAGTTTTTGATATGCTAAAACAGTTTGAAATATCCAATAAATGTCGTTCCACTTCATGATTGTGTCCCACTTGTTGTTGATTCTTCACAAAAAAATACAGTTTTATATCTTTCTGTTTGAAGCCTGAAATGTGGCAAAAGGTCGCAAAAGTTCAAGGGGGCCGAATACTTTCGCAAGGCACTGTATTAGCAAAAAAAAATCTCTCTTTTGTTTTTATGTTTGAAAATGCCATTTCTTTGCCTGCTTCGTTACATGAGTTTTGTGTTCTGTTAAGATGCATTATTATCCTCTACATGTGACTTCTGTCCTTCTGAGCCCTGGAATAGAATCTCTGACACACACACACACACACCACACATACTCGGGGCATAAGTATGATAGACAGACACCATGGCCTCCAGCCTTGTTATAAAACAGCAAGATCAATACCAGCAGCACATACAGAATGTAGGTTTTGTACTATAAGTGCCTGACACTGGGTAGTACTCAATAGCTCAGTATGTGTGCTTAGCTGCAGCTTTGTAAGGCCTGTCAGACCTTTAGAGGCTGGACAGCAGCACATTTACTCAGACGATCAATGGAAAACATGCATTAGGGCTGTCCTTTGAAAAGCCTGTTCAGATCTTAAGGACCCTTCATTCCCTGCGCTGCTCTCATCCTGTCTGCAGCACAATATAGCAGGAAATGCTGAATCGATATTTGTGAAATCTCCTTGGCAGAACGAGTTGAACAAGGCTCACTCTCCCAAATACCACACCTGACCACAAGAATATGAATCCAATACACCAGCTGACTGCTTTAACAAACCAACAAGCAAACAAGACATACTCTCTAGCCAACCAACCAACAGACATACATCACCCACTCTCTGTGTTCTGCACTCACATACAAGAGAATATGTCTAGAAGGCCAGCATCCCACAATCGCCTCTTCACTGTTGACGTTGAGGGTACTATTTAATGAAGCTGCCAGTTGAGGACTTGTGAGGCGTCTGTTTCGCAAACTAGACACTCTAATGTACTTGTCCTTTTGCTCAGTTGTGCACCGGGGCTTCCCACTCCTCTTTTTATTCTGGTTAGAGACAATTTGCGTGAATGGAGTAGTACACAGCGTTGTATGGGATCTTCAGTTTCTTGGCAATTTCTCGCATGGAATAGCCTTCATTTCTCAGAAAAAGAATAGACTGACAAGTTTGAGAAGAAAGATCTTTGTTTCTGGCCATTTTGAGCCTGTAATCGAACCCACAATGGCTGATGCTCCAGATACTCAACTAGTCTAAACTAGTCCAGTTTTATTGCTTCTTCAATCAGAACAACACTTTTCAGCTGTGCTAACATAATTGCAAAAGGCTTTTCTAATGATCAATTATCCTTTTAAAATTATAAACTTGGCTTAACTAACACAACGTGCCATTGGAAAACAGAAGAGATGGTTGCTGATAATGGGCCTCTGTACGCCTATGTAGATATTCCATTAAAAATCTGCCGTTTTTAGCTACAATAGTCATTTACAATTTACAAGTCATTTACAATGTCTACACTGTATTTCTGACGAGGTAGCCATGAGAAAAGTATATATTTTTTAAAATTGTAACCTTGCTAGTCAATTAAGAACAAATTCTTATTTTCAATGAACAAGGAACAACTGGAACAACTGCCTTGTTCAGGTGCAGGCCGACAGATTTTTACCTTGTCAGCTGGGGGATTCGATTTTGCAACCTTTCGGTTACTAGTCCAACGCTCTAACCACTAGGCTACCTGCTGCTTGATTAGACATGTACATACAAGTGCTCATGTCAAATTCTGACCGACCGGCTCAATTCGTAAAAATTGAAATGGTGTGTTTTACATTGGATAAAAGTAGAGACCCAGGGCTAGAAAATTGTATATCATACACTACAGTTCAGGAACAATGGGAAAGTAATTCTGCTTTGAAAGTTGATAAACTTGTAACCCCACTTTTGAGAAATTGACCTTTGAATGTTTTGGTACCTACTGGAGAGCTCTTCTTTGTCTACACCCATTCAGCATCGTTCACACCCTCTTAAGCTTTATCCCCACCCATCTCTTTAACTTCCTGGTGACGGGGGCAGTATTTTCACGTCCGGATTAAATGCATGCCCAAATTAGACTGCCTGCTACTCAGCCCCAGAAGATAAGATATGCAATTGTAGATTTGGATAGAAAACATTCTGAAGTTTCTAAAACTGTTTGAATCATGTTTGTGAGTATAACAGAACCTATTTAGCAGGCGATACCTCGAGGACAAACCATTCAGATTTTTTGGTTTTGTTGAGGTCACTCTCTTTTCAATGGGTTTTCATTGGGAATCCAGATTTCTAAGGGACCTTCTTGCAGTTCCTACCACTTCCACTGGATGTCACCAGTCTTTAGAGATTGGTTGAGGTTTTTCCTTTGTGTAATGAAGAAGTAGCCCTGTTCAGAACGAGGGTCACTTGTAGTGTACTGTTAGATAGAGGTGCATGACCAGAAAGCTAGCTACAGTTTGTTTTCCTCCTGTATTGAACACAGATCATCCCGTCTTCAATATTATCGATTATTTACGTTAAAAAATACCAAAAGTTGTATTACAAAAGTAGTATGAAATGTTTTGGCAAAGTTTACAGGTAACTTTTGAGATATTTTGTAGTCACATTGCACAAGTTGGAACCGGTGTTTTTCTGGATCAAACGCGCCAAATAAATGGACATTTTGGATATATATCGACGGAATTAATCGAACAAAAGGACCATTTGTGATGTTTATGGGACATATTGGAGTGCCAACAAAAGAAGCTCGTCAAAGGTAAGGCATGAGGGTTGAAATATGCTTTTCTCTCTTTGTTTACGGGGGTGCTATACTCAGATAATAGCATTGTTTGCTTTCGCCGAAAAGCCTTTTTGAAATCTGACATGTTGGCTGGTTTCACAACAACTGTAGCTTTAATTTGCTATCTTGCATGTGTGATTTAATGAAAGTTTGATTTTTATAGTAATTTATTTGAATTTGGCGCTCTGCATTTTCCCTGGCTTTTGGCCAGGAAAAAAGCTAGCATCCCACATATCCCAGAGAGGGATCTGTCCGAACAACCGCAATCAAGTACCCAAGCTAACTGGCTAACGTTGAACAGCTCACTCTTACCATTTTACTCACCTTAGCAGAGCTGGTTAGGCTTTTTAAAAATTATTATATTTTTTTTTACACCCTTTTCTCCTCAATTTTTGTGATATCCAATTGGTAGTTACGGTCTTGTCCCATCGCTGCACCAGCCGTACGGTCTCGGGAGAGGCAAAGGTCAAGAGCCGTGCATCCTCCAAAACACGACCCCGCCAAGCCTCACTGCTTCTTGAAACAATGCTCGCTTAACCTGGAAGCCAGCCGCACCAATGTATCGGAGGAAACGCCATACACCTGGCGACCATGTCA
This sequence comes from Oncorhynchus tshawytscha, assembly GCF_018296145.1. Lineage (NCBI taxonomy): Eukaryota > Metazoa > Chordata > Actinopteri > Salmoniformes > Salmonidae > Oncorhynchus > Oncorhynchus tshawytscha. Next base: position 35,329,519 of record NC_056442.1, read on the forward strand.
GCATGCATTGCGCCCGGCCCTCCACAGGAGTCACTAGAGCGCGATGGGACAAGGACAGCCCAGCCGGCCAAACCCTCCCCTACTCCAGGACGACTCTTGGCCAATTGTACGCCGCCTCATGGGTCGGTCGGTCGCAGCCGGCTGCAACACAGCCTCGGATCGAACCAACGTCTGTAGTGGTTAGGCTGTTTTTATGTTATCCAAAGCCTTGGTGACTGCAACTGTGCTGCTGGCAAAAATGTATATATTTTTTTGCCAACAGCTATATTAAACAGGTATTGAGCATTTGTAAATTTGTCAGTTATTCTGCGCTCTTTACCAGCTACGTCTATGAACAGCTGTCATGTCGCAGTGACATCATGAACATTCTATTGAAATGGATACGTGCATATTGGAGTTGTTTTATTCTGCCCTCGCAAAAGAGTCCCCTTCTTAAGCTTTGCAGATAGATAAACTCAGTACAACTACTGTGTTGAAGTAGGATTTATTGCCACCGCTTCGTAGGTACGGTAATAGTGACTGAAATTAGTAAAACTAAAATATAGAAAGAAAAGAACAATGAGTATAACTTATTGTATGCTAGCTGATTACTAGGCTTAATTCTCAATATAGTATTTGTATACATGTTCATAAACAGAAATATGCATCATTATGCACTCAGACGAGAGTCAGACTAGATTGCCAGAGCGAATTTCCCAGCTACGTCTATCAACAGCGGTGGTGTCGCAATGAATTCAGAACATTCTATTGAAATGGATACTTGCATAGTGGAGTATTTAGGTAAGGCATGTAGCTAGCTAGCTAAACAATGAACCATAATCCCAACTCATGATGTTACTGCTCTGCATGAATCTGCAGGTAGGTGACCAACCAGGTTCAATGTTAGCTAGCTAACATTAGGCTATAACTATCAAAGCAAATGGCTCTGAGATAAGAATATTACTACACAGATCATACACATAACGTTAGCTGGCGAGCCAGCTAAAGTTAGCTAGCTAACTAACAGTATACTTTTAACTTGAAATGAAAACAACTTTTTGACTAAACTAGAAATGTGTAATGTCTGAAAATGTAGGTAGCTGTCTTAACTGTATAACGTAAACTCACTCACTTTTGTACAACGCCTTGGTCCGTACAATTTACCTCATTTCAGCACCCAAAAAACGTAGTACTTCCAGATCAACTGTAATGTCAATACCATTGTAAAGCACAATTTCTCCCCTTTCCAACAAAATCCATGACGAGACCTCCACGCTGCACGTTTCTGCATGATTCAAGAAGGCAATGAGCTCCATCGGGTCTTTTTAAAAATGGCGGGTGGGGAAGTGAAACTAATGAGTGATAGTGAGAAGTAGAGATGTCGTGTGGGGAAACAGCTTTTTTCACTCGATCTTTCCAACTTATCACCTTATCGCCTCTAAAATGTAAGTAAAGCACTATTTACATTATATAATGTGTAATTACATACCTATTTGAAGGTTTGAATCGGGTTTTTAGGGCGGTGCTAAAGTGATCTTCAGAAGTTAACAGTGGCTTTTGAGAGTCATGATCGCTTGCAGTGATGACGCAAAAAATTACTTGAAATCCCCCTTACCCCCGTCACTGTCCGTTTCTTGTTTTTAAACTGTGAGAGAAGTGCTACACCTGGTAGAGAGAGATTGTAAGACAGAAATAGTTGCTTTATGCGTGCTGTACGTTACGGCATGACACGTCACGATGTACCGGAGGGTCAGTTTTTTAAAACTTTTCTCCAATACTATAGAGCCATTACCATGTCGATCAACGCTTGAATAGAAACGTAGTTCATACCCCAGACTTTGATGTCGCTACAGTCCCATTAGTTTTCTTTGCAGCCTCGTTTGAATGTCGCGGTTGCGCACATTTGTATGGAATGGGGTGAGTTTACTTTACATTTCTGGACGCTTCTCCCTCTCTGTCACAGATGCCATGGTTGCCCTTAGTTTGAAGATGTTATCCGGAGACAGGTGTTTTCTCCATCTCCTTAGCTATCATACTGTAATTCCACTGATTTCAAAATGCGGTCGTCCAGAAAGTGGAGAGCAACACTTATTAATGCAGTTCTACTACACAATATATATAGTTTTTAATAGCTGCTTTAGACAGAATTACCTACACATACTGACCATCTCAAATAGACAGAAGCGTGGCAGACCAATCCGAACTCATCTCTCGGCATGTCCGTCCCACTCATTTTCTCAGCCAATCATGGCTAAACCAACTAGGCTGATAATTTAACAATTTTATTTGTATTTACAGATGGCATACACATTTGTTATTAAGGCACATTTAAGTCCACATGTTCCAGAAGGCATTTCTGCAACAACATCAAAAATAATTTTTATTCAAAAAACGAGTCACAATTGAAACGAGTCACAATTGGCTCCCTATTTAATAAGATGGAGAACAAGCTATGAAGGAAGCATACTGAAGTTTTGGTGCAGGTACAGTCAACTTGCGCAAAAATAATATGGCGACATTGTCAAAACGATACTGTATATCGTCAAAAGTAATATCCCGATATGTAACTGTATTGAATTTTTCCCCCTCATCACTATAGTCCAAATGCTGTATTAAAACAATGAAATTCTTTATGAAGTTGGTAGGCATCAGGACTTGGGTCAATACCATATCAAGTCATTAGAATGATGAACAGTTCCTTTAGAAAATATTCTCACCCCTTGACTTATTCCACATTTTGTTGTGTTACAGCCTGAATTCAAATGTATTAAATTGAGATTGTGTGTCACTGGCCTACACACAATACCCCATAATGTCAAAGTGGAATTATGTTTTACATTTTTTATATCTAATTAATTAAAAATGAAAGCTGAAATGTCATGAGTCTAAGTACTCAACCCCTCTGCTAAGGCAAGCCTAAATAAGTTCAGTGGTAATAATGTGCTTAACAAGTCACATAATAAGTTGCATGGACTCACTCTGTGTGCAATAATAGTGTTTAACATGATTTTTGAATGACTACCTCATCTCTAAATTCCACACGTACAATTATCTGTAAGTTCCCTCAATCGTGCAGTGAATTTCAAACACAGATTCAAACACAAAGATCAGGGATGTTTTCCAATGCCTCGCAATGAAGGGCACCTATAGGTAGATGGGTAATAAAGCAGACATTGAATATTAATTTTATGGTGAAGTTATTCATTACACTTTGGAGGATATATCAATACATCCAGTCACTACAAAGATACAGGCGTCCTTCCTAACTCAGTTGCTGGAGAAGAAAGAAACCGCTCAGGGGTTTTACCATGAGGCCAATGGTGACCTTAAAACAGTTACAGAGTTGAATGGCTGTGATAGGAGAAAACTGAGGATGGATCAACAACATTGTAGTTACTCCACAATACTGACCTAAATGACAGGGTGAAAAGAAGGTCTGTACAGAATACAAATGTTCCAAAACATGAATCCGGTTTGCGATAAGGCACTAAAGTAAAACTGCAAAAAATGTGGCAAAGAAATGGACTTAATGACCTGAATGCAAAGCATAATGTTTGGGGTGAACACAACACATCACTGGGTACCACACTTCATATTTTCAATATGATAATGGCTGCATCCTGTTATGGGTATGCTTATAAATGTCAAGAACTTGGGAGTTTTGGGGGGATTAAAATACACGGAATAGCGCTAAGCACAGGCAAATTCCTGGAGGAAAACTGGGTTCAGTCTGCTTTCTCCCAGACACCGGGAGATGAATTCACCTTTCAGCAGGACAATAACCTAAAACACAAGGCCAAATATACACTGGAGTTGCTTACCAAGACGACATTGAATGTTCCTGAGTTGCCTAGTTACAGTTTTGACTTAAATTGGCTTGAAAATGTATGGCAAGGCTTAAAAATGACTTTCTAGCAATGATCAACAACCAACTTGACAGAGCTCGAAGAATAAAAAATAATAAACAGATGAATGTGCCAATATTGTACAATGCAAAGCTCTTCGAGACTTACCCAGAAAGACTTCCGGCTGTAATCGCTGCAGAAGGTGATTCTAACATGTCTAACAGGTATCGGGTGTGATAAGCTATGTAAATGAATTATTAATGTTTTTCATTTTCAATACATTTGCAAACATTTTTTTTTAAATGCATCAAAAAGAAAAGAAAGGAGGACTAAGGCACTCTTCATATAATTAATTACAATACCTTTATTAGTATGGCATGTTCAATAGAAACAGTTCTAAAAATCCGATGAGTTTTGGCTGCATGGCCTTCGTCAGGGAGTACAAAAAAATAATACAATGTCCTCTTTTGAACAGCTTTTCCAATTAGCCCTAATTTAAAGAGGGAGTGGTTACAAAATTGATTGGACACACCTAGTAAGCAATACTATACACATTAAAAAGTGAAATAATGTAGCTAATTTATCATAAAAATACAACTCCAAGCTAGAAGTATCAGAAGACTGAAAGGTAGTTCTAACCTTAGATATGACTGGGAGAAGTATCAAAAATAAGAAAGCAATATATTCCATAGTACGCTAGAACACAGCAAAACATGAACAACAACAGTCTAACCATAGCTGAGGGCAATTAAGCAAAAATTCCACTAGATGACAGCAAATGGACTTATCACGACCCTACAGGAAGGGGGAGAAATCCATATCTTCATTTAAAACAGGGTATTTAGAGGACGCATTTAAAAAAAACTGTTTTCCCTTTGTCATTATGGTGTATTGTGTGTAGATGGGTGAGAAAATGTGAAATAAGTCAAGGGATATGAATACTTTCTGAAGGCACTGTATGTATTAATCATATAATTCACATGTCATGTGAAGGGAACAAATGAACCTGTACTTGAAACACTATGGTTGAAATTCAAATTCCAAGAATCTAAACGGCCAATCATTATCAATGAGTATTTTGCAGTCCTCCCTGAAATGACTGAATTGAAATGGAATTGACCCAACCTTGGCGGACGGTCTGCGTTCTCTCTGCTCTGTGAGGAGTGGAGGAGGTCTCTATAGCTGTGGTTGACTGACAGCAGTCAGCATCACATGAAGTGGAAGTGCTGAGGCTTCATCACCAACACAACTAAAGGTGTCAGTCACCTGCAGGAGATGAAAGACACTCTGCCCTCCTTGACTGACACATGAAAATGCTGTCTCCCTCCTATCTCTCTCTCCATCTATTTTTCATTTTTTTCCTATTGTTACCGGTCATCTTTCATTCAGACTTTTTTCTCTCTGTCCCACCTGCTGTGGCTTTGTGTGTGTCTGCGTGTGCATGTATTGGTGTGTGTGTATATGTGTGGCATGTTCTCATGTCTTATTGAGTGTTTGTATGAGTGAGAAAATAAGTGAGTGAGTGATTTGAAGGAGTGTATGGGGGTGAGTAATAGAAATGGAGAATGTGTTAAAGAGAAAGGAGGAGGAAATGAGTGAGTTGGGGCTGTCTCATTGGCAGTGGCTTTAATTGCAGTGACTAGGTGCTCTCAGAAAGCCGTGCTAATGTGATCAGAGAATGGATCGATCCCACTGCTGTGCCCTTTGTTGTTGGGAGCACCTGTAAACATGCTGCAGCTGTATGCCTATGTCTCTCTATGTCTGTCTGCTTTGCTTGGAGACGTGGGGACTTCATTCAGTGTTCCCTTAGTCACTTATCACCGCCACAGCCCATCTCCTCACCCCAGCTGGCTGGTATTCCCTCTCCCTCTTGTCTGTCTGTCTTGTCTGCCCGCTGTCTCCCTTTCTGCCCGCTGTCTCTCTGTCTACATGCCTGACTGCTGTCTGTCTGTCTGTCTCCTCCCTGCCTGCTGTCTGTCTGTCTCCCTGCCTGTCTGTCTGCCTACATGTTTGTCTGTCTGCCTGCCTAGCTGGGCAAGTGGAGTCTTTACTCCTTGTCTGTCCCCAGTTCCACAACATCTCCCCATTCCAATGACCTGGTCTTTGTAACTTCTCTCTGTCTCCCACCTAGACCTGTTTCTTACTATCCATCTCTCTCTGTCCTTCCTTCCTGATACTGCTACCCATTTATCACTCCTGGTGCCTGGTAATTGACAATTCCAAATCCTCTCGTTCTCTTTCTCCCGTTACCCCTGTATTTTAATATATACAGTACATTACCTCTCCCTATCCCACCCAAAATTGAATGACAATGTGTTTTCTTCCAGCCCACTTCTATAGCTAGTAGGACTGGAAATAACCAGGGACCTCACGATACGTTATTATCACGATACTTAGGTGCCGATATGTATTGTGATTCTCACGATTAGATTAATTGCGGTTAGATTTGATTACGATGTGATGTTCCAAACATATTGCTCACTCTACACTGAGTGTACAAAACATTAAGAACACCTGCTCTTTCCATGACAGACTGACCAGGTGAATTCAGGTGAAAGTTATGATCCCTTATTGATGTCACTTGTTCATTCCCCTGCAATCAGTGTAGATGAAGGGGAGGAGACAGGTTAAATAAGGATTTTTAAGCCATGAGACAATTGAGACATGGATTGTGTATGTGTGTCATTCAGAGGGTGAATAGGCAAGACAAAAAATGTAAGTGCCTTTGAAGGGGGTATGGTAGTAGGTTCCAGGAGCACTGGTTTGTGTCAAGAACTGCAGTGCTGCTGGGGTTTTCACGCTCAACAGTTTCCCATGTGCATCAAGAATGGTCCACCACCTAAAGGACATCCAGCCAACTTAACACAATTGTAGGAAACATTGGAGTCGACATGGGCCTGCATCCCTGTGGAGCGCTTTCGACACCTTGTTGAGTCCATGCCCCGATGAATTGAGGCTGTTCTGAGGGCAAAGGGGGGTGTAACTAACTGTCCTAATGTTTGGTATACTCAGTGTATGTCTGCTGCAGAGAGGCGAGAGACCATGAGAAAATGTGTTTTTATCACCCATGGAAATCAAAGTGCTAAACATGTTGGCTCACTATTTCAAATAAGATGGAGGACAAGCTATAGGATGAATTGTACCAGCGTTTTGGCACAGGTCCAGACAATTAGCGCAACCTAGCAAATGTATTATTATTATTTTTTTAGAATTGTTTTATTTATTTTTGTATTTAATTTTTTTTTTTACATTTCGGTATTTGGAGTCAAAGTATCGATATAATATTGTCCAAAATAATATTGTGATATGCAGCTGTTTTGGTGTTGTCCCCCACCTCCTCTTAATTTCTGCTTCTATCTATCAAACCACAAACTATCTACTAGTAAAGGGTTGTGATCTTCCATCCCTCTCTCCCTGTCGCACCTTCTCCGCTTTTATCTCTTATTCATACGTCTGCGGCATCAAATGAGCTACATTACAAATGTTTCAGCGTTTAAATGACAATGGCCCATTTACTTAATCACAGCATAAATGTCCTTTGCTCAAGATTTGTAAATGTAAATTGCATGTAACACGAAGAACTGTAATTACCATGATCAAAACCAAAGATGGTGCTACTCTCTTTATCCGTGCCCTTTGCCCCCCATCTCCCCCGGCCCTCTCTCCCACCTCCTCCATCCCGCTCCCCCCTGTCCCTAAGTCTCTGGCTTTCCTAAGCCCAGGCGGGCCCGGCGTAAATGGCCTGTGAAATTCATAGTAATTGCATGTGTCCCTCTCCTTCCTAAAATAACTGAGGTATTTGCATCAGCGCCCAACATCGTGTGTGTGTGCCGGCTCATTCACATGGAAAGGGTTTCAGCTCTATTGCAAAAGTGGGTGTGTGCAGTGTGTGACTGTAGTTTAATGCTAGCTATATGACGAGTACTCCATGTCCATGGTATAAAACTAACATAACATATTCAATAATTAATCCTAACCCTGTCTGTCTCCCTGCAGTCCCTATAGACTCCACAGCAGGCATTAAGATGCTGTACGTGTTTGTTGATATCCAGATGGACAATGCACACTTTCTGGACACGGTCAAGTTCAACTTCCCCCCTGGACACTCTCTGGCACTTGTCAGCACTATCCAGTTTGTGGCTGCACTGCAGGTGTGTGTGTGTGTGTGTGCACGTGCATTTGTACGTGCCTCTTTGTGTGTGGGGTCTGTTTGTGTCTCTATGTGTACATGTATATAAGCATAACATGATTTCTGTCAACAGTTTAAGTCTAGAGTTTACATCCACCTTAGCCAAATACATTTAAACTCAGTTTTTCACAATTCCTGACATTTAATCCTTGTAAAAATTCCCTGTCTTAGGTCAGTTAGGATCACCAATTTATTTTAAGAATGTGAAATGTCAGAATAATAGTAGAGAAAATTATTTATTTCAGCTTTTATTTCTTTCATCACATTCCCAGTGGGTCAGAAGTTTACATACACTCAATTAGTATTCGGTAGCATTGCCTTTCAATTGTTTAACTTTATTCCTCCTGACAGAGCTGGTGTAATTGAGTCAGGTTTGTAGGCCTCTTTGCTCACACATGCTTTTTCAGTTCTGCCCACAAATCTTCTATAGGATTGAGGTCAGGATTTTGTGATGGCCACTCCAATACCTTGACTTTGTTGTCCTTAAGCCATTTTGCCACAACTTTGGAAGTATGCTTGGGGTCATTGTCCATTAGAAGACCCATTTGCGACCAAACTTTAACTTCCTGACTGAAGTCTTGAGATGTTGCTTCACTATACCATAATTTTCCCACCTCATGATGCCATCTATTTTGTGAAATTAACCAGTCCCTCCTGCAGCAAAGCACCCCCACAACATGATGCTGACACCCCCATGCTTCATGGGATGGTATGGGATGGTGTTCTTCGGCTTGCAAGCCTCCCCCTTTTTCCTCCAAACATAACAATGGTCATTATGGGCAAACAGTTCTACTTTCGTTTCATCAGACCAGAGGACATTTCTCCAAACAGTACCATATTTGTCCCCATGTGCAGTTGCAAACCTTAGTCAGGCTTTTTTATGGCGGTTTTGGAGCAGTGGCTTCTACCTTGCTGAGCGGTCTTTCAGGTTGTGTCGATATAGGTCTCGTTTTACTGTGGATATAGATACTTTTGTACCTGTTTTCTCCAGCATCTTCACAAGGTCCTTTGCTGTTGTTCTGGGATTGATTTGCACTTTTCGCACCAAAGTAGATTCATCTCTAGGAGACAGAACGCGTCTCCTTCCTGAGCGGTATGACGGCTGCGTGGTCCCATGGTGTTTATACTTGCGTACTATTGTGTTTTACAGATGAACATGGTTCAGGCGTTTGGAAATTGCTCCCAAGGATGAACCAGACTTGTGGAGGTCTACAAAACAATATTCTGAGGTCTTGACTGATTTATTTAGATTTTCACATGATGTCAAGCAAAGAGGCACTGAGTTTGAAAGTAGGCCTTGAAATACATCCACAGGTACACCTCCAATTGACTCAAATGATGTCAATTAGCCTATATGAAGCTTCTAAAACCAAGCTGTTTAAAGGCACAGTCAACTTAGTGTATGTAAACTTCTGACCCACTTGAATTGTGATACAGTGAATTATAAGTGAAATAATCTGTCTGTAAACTATTGTTGGTAAAGTGACTTGTGTCCTGCACAAAGTAGATGTCCTAACCGACTTGCCAAAACTATAGTTTGTTAACAAGACATTTGTGGAGTGGTTAAAAAAAATAGTTTTTATGACTCCAACCTAAGTGTATGTAAACTTCCGACTTCAACTGTATATAGAGAAGCTCTGCACCTGCGTGAGCCAGCCTCCTGCCTGTCTCTTAAAGTTCAGTTCAAGTGTGGGTTTGAACACCCAGCTGCAGTTATTTTGGACTTAAAAGGAGGAGTGAGTGAACTCTACTGCTCATCTCAGGCTTTTACATAAGCAGTTATAGATCACAGTAGAGCTAGCTTCCGCCTCCGTCTCCTCTCTGCTGCTTCCCTCTGTCAGTGCATGACCAACGCTAGTTCAGGCCCCTGCTAATGTAACCAGTGTTATTTATACACGCTGACGTGCTGATGTGTGTGTCATGTTTTTGTTGTGTGTTGGGGGCGGTTTGGGTGTGTGTGAGTGTGTGCGCCTCTTGCTCACGGTGTGTGTAGTTCATACAAGATGGAGTGGGGGGTTGTCAGGTCAGCCTCCATATTCCCTGTTTACCTCCAACTTAAAAGAACACAAATTATTCCTCCGCCTCCGAGCATGCTGCTTCTTCTTTCTTGCCTAAATTGTTGGCACTCGCTCTCAGCCTCTCACTTTGTGTGAACAGAGAAGATGTAGGTGTTATTTTACATCTATCATTGTTTTTTTGTCCCCCCACCACCACCCCCCCAGGCGGTGAGTGCAGCTCTGAGGCCAGAGTATGATGTGGTGGTTCCCCAGTGTCGACCCCTGTCCCCTGGAGAGATCCTGGGATGCACCTCCCCCCGCCTCGACCGAAACCTCAACGCCATCATGTGAGTGACTCAGACTTTATTATTATAAACCCATCCCACTCTCAGCCTCTGTCAGACCTGTATTACACAGTCTGACAGACCTATATTACACAGTCACAGTCTGTCAGACCTGTATTACACACAGTCACAGTCTGTCAGACCTATATTACACAGTCACAGTCTGTCAGACCTGTATTACACACAGTCACAGTCTGTCAGACCTATATTACACAGTCTGTCAGACCTATATTATACAGTCACAGTCTGTCAGACCTGTATTACACACAGTCAGTCTGTCAGACCTGTATTACACAGTCTGTCAGGCCTATATTACACAGTCACAGTCTGTCAGACCTATATTACACAGTCACAGTCTGTCAGACCTGTATTACACACAGTCACAGTCTGTCAGACCTATATTACACAGTCACAGACTGTCAGACCTGTATTACACACAGTCACAGTCTGTCAGACCTGTATTACACAGTCACAGTCTGTCAGACCTGTATTACACACAGTCACAGTCTGTCAGACCTGTATTACACACAGTCACAGTCTGTCAGACCTGTATTACACAGTCACAGTCTGTCAGACCTGTATTACACACAGTCACAGTCTGTCAGACCTGTATTACACACAGTCACAGTCTGTCAGACCTGTATTACACACAGTCAGTCTGTCAGACTTATGTTACACAGTTTGTCAGACCTATATTACACACAATCAGTCTGTCAGACCTATGTTACACAGTCAGTCTGTCAGACCTATGTTACACAGTCAGTCTGTCAGACCTATGTTACACAGTCAGTCTGTCAGACCTATGTTACACAGTCAGTCTGTCAGACCTATGTTACACAGTCAGTCTGTCAGACCTATGTTACACAGTCAGTCTGTCAGACCTATGTTACACAGTCAGTCTGTCAGACCTATGTTACACAGTCAGTCTGTCAGACCTATGTTACACAGTTTGCCAGAACTGCATTACACAGTTTCTGTTATATATTACCTTCCTACCCAACACTTCCCCAGACATTGTTAAAGCAACCTTCCCCATCCTCGGTCCCTGACTCTCTGTCATCTATGTGTTAGTGTTGCCACGGTACCAAATGTTTGACTTTCGATGCCAGGTTTTGTATCGCTCGATACCGTAACGATACTCGATATCAAAACGATTCCATTGCAAAACGTTTTTTAATTATTTCTGAAGTCACTGAATAACCGCTGGGCTTTGTGTTGATAACTGATCGAACAAATAAAATAACACAAAGAATATCTTCTGTTCTATATTCAATGTCTTTCAAAAATACAACACCATAATAAATAACAGAAAAATACCTCTCAATTTTCCTTATGCGAAACATATCGGTGACTCGGAGCAGCCAAAATTACATCGAAACTGTTTTACAATGTAATTTGATACATACAATATCAGGGTAATTTGCTCATCTATGGCCATAATATCAGGTCACATGACATTCATTACCTATGATTCATTACAGCTAAATAATTTAATGTATTAAATAGTTTAGTTCCAAAATTACACAAAAAGACTTTAAAGCTAATTTCTGAAGCTTCTACATCAGTCTAAACACCATAGAAATACAATGGATTTTACACAGCATGGATTTTTACTACAATTCCCAGAATGCATTTTCCTTCCCAGAGTGCAATGCTCCACCCTGGGCTGCTGGCTGGCTAGTGGCTACTACTAGTAGCAAGCCCAGACAATCGCGAAGTAGTCTAAATATATTATTGCTGTCAAGCTATGAGCACATTTCACGACTTTTAGTTTGTGTATACTATTATAATGCTCACATGATTGTCATGCTGAATGTATGTTCTTTTAATTGTCACTCAAAAATTATTCAAATTTAGTAGAATAACGACAATGTTACAATGCAAATGTCATCTGTAAAATAGTTTTTTATTTCCTTTTGAACGTATTTTGGTGCGAAAAGTGCAAATCAATCCCAGAACAACAGCAAAGGACCTTGTGAAGATGCTGGAGGAAACGGGTACAAAGTATCTATATCCACAGTAAAACGAGTCCTATATCGACGTAACCTGAAAGGCCGCTCAGCAAGGAAGAAGCCACCGCCATAAAAAAGCCAGACTACAGTTTGTAACTGCACATGGGGATAAAGATCGTACTATTTGGAGAAATGTCCTCTGGTCTGATGAAACATAAATAGAACTATTTGGCCATTGTTATGTTTGGAGGAAAAAGGGGGAGGCTTGCAAGCCAGAATAACCCAGAAATATTAGCTTTCTCTGTTGTTTATGATTTTGTTGTCATGGAGGACTGATTGGGCTCATTGCTTCGACTTGAAAAATAAATGCAGCTCTCATGAATGGCATGCTTTGAGCTCCACTGAAAAGTGCTATTGGCATGTGAAAAATGTATGCCATATTCTGCATTTAGTATAGGCCTATAGTTTGTTTTTGTTTGTGACACTTTAATATCTAGATAATTTGCAGCTGTTTAAGTCTATCACAAAAGTGTGTGAGTTTAAGCATGTGTCCATTAAGCCTATGGATTTGTTGTTGTTGTTAATCAGCGTGAATTAGATTGAGCAATAAAAGCCCCACCCATGGTCTTCTTAATATTAACACGTTTTTGACAGTATGGAGCACAATACCACAGAGAAGTTTAAAGGGGAGGAACTCCCTCAAACATTTATTCCAAAGGCTGGGATCTGCACTTTGCAGCTGTTGCAAGAGCACGTTTTTCACCGGCTGCCCACTGGTTGCAAAAACAATGATTAACAGGCATTTTAAACTTGTTAAATTACACATACATCCATAACCACCACAATCCTTAAGGCGCAAATAGCTAAATGAAAGAGCAGCAGTGTGATTCACATCAATGCTTTATGTAGATAGCCTATCAACAATAAGTGATATCTGCATCGCCTGTAGGCTACACCACTGCTGTCGTCCTTACCGCCAAGCGTTTATTAAAGATGGATAATCTTTGGATGCCGACAGAAGTCGCACCATTGGAAGACACCGCTTGGACTGAAACCTACAGAAGCTTATTCCTGCTCTTTCCCCGCGATCCATCAAACACATTAAGGTGTGTCATCATAGTTGTCTCTGACTTGCGGTCAGACTCGCTCAGGCGAATTTCAAATGCTGATTGATTATCATTGAGAAAACAGGTGTACATTTTTTTCCTGCAAACAGCCTTTCTGAATTTAAAAGTAGTCCTAGAATAAATCAGTTACTTTTTCAAAAGTATCTGTAATCAGATTACAATATGTTTGTTGGTAACGTAACAGATTACCGTTTTTTGTAATCGGTTACATGTAATAATCCGTTACTTCCCAGCCCTGCTCATACACGCTAACAGGATCAGGCGACAGTGAGTACACATAGAAAATGACCCCGGTGTATTATCATAGACACAATCCTATGCATTTTAAGACATAGTGGGTTCCTAATAATAGCCATGCTGTACTTATGTTATGATACCCACACACCCTTCCCAGTGTATGTGATTAGATTGGCCAGATAAGTAGAGGAGAGACAGCCATTATAGGAAACAGCCTGGTCGCACGGGAGAGCAAAGCCGTGTGTGTGTGTGTGTGTCAAGGGTGTGTTTGCACTTTGCCCATTAATCTAAAGTGGAGTGCCTTTGATGTGTGTGTAGGGGCGGGTGGGGGTGAGATGGGAGAAATAATTGATTATCTTGACTGAGAATTAGCTCCCGGAGTCTCTCACCCTTTCTCTCTCCTTCTCCCTCCCCGCTTTTCTCCCCCTCTCTCCACCTCTCCCCTTCTCGAGCGCCCCTCTCCATCTCACTCTCTCCTCATGTCAGTGCTCTGAGGGGCAGCATACAACCAGCTCATACCTGAGTACAGAACAGTACAGACCCTGGAAACGGGAAACCAGCAGGAGGTGTCAACAATATATAATAGTCAGTAATAAAGCATAGAAATAAGGGCTGTTGAAGTATCATGCTCCATGGATTACATTTCACTTCATTTTAGTTTGCATATACCAGATTTGACATTTATGAATAGTTTGAAATATCTCTCAGCCTCCAATACTGTCTCTCATAAGTCACCTAAATGCTTGTCTCCTATTGTGTTCAAACATTTATTTGTAAAAGTGCGTCGGAAGGGACCTATTGCTGCGATATCTATTATGTAGCAGTTGAAATGACTTCAGTTGAGTGTAGCTGGGACATTGTGGGATGGTATATTAGTCTCTGAGATGCCCTATGTCTTTAATACATTATAGAATCTATATGATTTCAGTAATTAAGAGAAGTATGTTAAAATGGCTGAAGGCTTTAGAACAGAGCAGCTGTAAGAATAGCTTTAGTAGCAGATGCCCTCAGATCTAATCCTGACTCATAGCTCTCCTCTCTCAGACCCTGCTGCTAATGTCTGCAGACATATTAAGAGCAGAATCAGAGTGTGTTGATGCATAATGCAGGACATACAGCACAGTGTTCACTATTATAGCACAGCAACACTCAGCTCTCCTACAAAGGACAATGCATTATGAATGATAGGATAACAAAGGCCCTCATAGGAGTGCTATAGATCGCTATCCTTTTAAAGCATAGAAACACATACAGGGTGTGATGTTGAAAAGCAGGAGGCTCATTGTAGCCAGTGTGATTATAGAGGGACCTAGTATATTATTGAAAAGCAAGCACTCGGCACAATAGTCATCACTCGTCTTTCGTTTTCTTCTTGGCTCACAACTACCCTGCTTTTACCCTGCTATACACACAAAGACACAGATGCACACGCGCTCACACACACACATCCCCACGCACACAATCTGGTCTCAGTGACTGAGTGTGTGCGTGTTAGTGGTGCGCGGGTCAGCTGTTTGTTCACCCAACCGCAATTGCTAATAAACCATCCGCAACCGCCCGACTATGTGATAAATTGAAAACCTGAGGCCTGTGTTTTTTTTAAACCTAAGCTATGTTTTTGTTTATAATTGCCAACATTTTGGTAGGCTATTTTTAGTAAATGTTAGTCTGTTGATTTTAGTCTGTAATTAGATACATGCAGATTATCTTGACCAAGAAGACTAAATAAACCCTTGCTCACCAGAAAATGTCATACATCTATAGAATGAATGCTTCAATCTAGGTGAAGTCTATGAAGTTTAGATTTTATCTGTGCTTCTCTTGTGCAGCCAAACGTTTAGAGACCAGGGAGAAAATGCAATAACACAACAACAAAAAATGGCTAAGATTTTCTGTGCAAAATGTCCAAATGACATCAGTTTGATAGATTTGAAGGGAATTAAATGCTGTGAAAACGACCCTTCATGTTTCTGACAAGATTTCAGATCACCTTGGATGCATGTCTTTTTGTGGTTGAAATACATGCAGCTTTTATGATACTGATAAAGATAGCACCTTTACAGATGGTAAATAAATCATATTTCACCACTCCTGTTCCCAAGTAAAAATGTACATTTGATGCATTATTTTTCTGCAGGAGTTAATATTATATTAGGCTATGTGAGAGAGAAAAAATCTTGCCCCATGGCAAAATTTGTAGAATTTCAGCAAACTTAGTTTAAAACTGCAAAATTTTCTCTATAGCCCACGGTCAAATGTGTGGAAAAGGCTAGGACCGGCTCTGACTGATTTGTGGGTATGGATGAACGCGAGCCACTGCGGCCTCTCATGATGATTACAGAACAGTATAGGTCCTTTGACATTCCGTATTTGATGTCCCCATCTTGTGACTGTTGAATTTGTAGTCAGCACGCAGCATGTTTCCCAAACATTAGACTACTGTTCTGGCCCTCCCTTTATTTTCAAATCTCCATTTTACAGCTTTTCTCTTATTTAGTTCAACTCTGACAATGTCCTTTTTGCCTCGGTGGATCGTTAACTTTTTCTGCCCAAATTCACAAAAGCATTTGGTGATTGCCGTGTATTTTTTTTGGATTGCCGTGTATTTGGGGATTGCCGTGTATTTGGGGATTGCCGTGTATTTGGTGCACGTACAGTTAGGCCCTAAAGATTAGGCTTATACACTAATGTCAGTTACAAATAATGAAAGAAAAACCTCAATGTAGCCAATAAATGTGAATCGCACAATAATTATACATTTATGGATTTTTTTATGCATCGCTTTCTCTTTATTCAACCCACCCGCTCTTCATCCACACAATATTTCATGACCCTAAACCCAGATATAACCGTGGGGACTGCAGGTTATGAGTTAACCCGCGCACCACTAGTGCGTGGGTGTGTGTTATTTTGTGTGTGTGTCTATGTGTGCCTGTCTGTGTGGAGGTTAGTTGTGGCTCCTGGGGGTCCCTGTGGATGCTCACCCACAGCCTGTTCAACACACACTTTCCTAAACGCTGGCTAATTAACTCCTCTAATTGTCTCCGCCTCCCCTTGGGCCTCTGCGAACTCGCCACGGTTACAGAGGCCTGGACCCCTCACTCAGCCAATAGCAGGCCTTCTCCCAGAACACCCCCTGGGATGATAATCGTGTGTGTGTGTGTGTGTGTGTGCGCCCCTTGAACCCTGCCCCATCACTGGTCTCGGTGGGCTGACTAATAACACCCCTGGGTTAATTGAAAAGCCTAGTAGTGGATTAACAACATGGGGTCATCACAGGGGTGGTGTGCGGCAGTGTTCCTATACATCAGCAGCCCCTGGTCACACCTTGAACCGCTGAACCCCAGGCATAGGTCCTCTGAGACCACTTTGTTTCACCAGGAGAGAGGGGTGGGGGGGTGTAGAGGAAGGACAGATAGGGAGGGAGAGAATTGTTGTTCCACCACAGGTATGCAGGGAGTGTGTCTGTCTTACTGTGTTTGTATCTCTCTCATCCTGTGCCTCTGTGTGTGTTGTGTTTGTATTTATAGCTACCTGGGAGATGGCAGGTTCCACCTGGAGTCCATCATGATTGCCAACCCAGAGATACATGCCTACAGGTAAATAATAGCATACACATAATGACCCTTTACCTCCTTACAGTGGTTCCAGTTGGCCTATAGGGCTAAATTGAAATTAGTTTTACAGAAGAAATATGGAAAGCATATGCATAAGTTTGGAGATCAATAGGAAAATTATTAGATTAAAGGTGAGGACAAAACAATGAATCTGGAACAAGACTGAATCCAAACATTACACTGTTGATTTTATTAGCATTTACATTTACTGTACTTTTCGCCACATTTGTTGATAACGAAATTAGAAAATAGTCTGGATACATTCAGTAACATGATAAGAATATTAATGGAACATTGGGGGCAGGTGCAACATAAGACAAAATAATGGCAAGGGTTTGAATGAGAGGACTAACTGGTGTCTCCAGGTGGCCACACACTACTCCAGTGTACACAAGTCATTTTAATGTACTTTTATGACTCAAACAAGAGTCTTCAACTAAAAGGTCAACTAAAAGGTACTATTTTGAGCTCTCCTTGCTGTGCTGTTGAGGAACGAGAGCGAGCAGACTGGTCATTTTATTTGGAGCGCAGCCCTGCATCCCTGCCTTTACACAATTACTGTTTACGCATTCCAAAAATGGTCCATTATAAATTGCAATCTGGTCAGTTGGGCATGATTTGAAAGCGTGTTTTATTGCCAACATGGCTAGCTAAGTTACAAAACATGATCTAACAGTGTTAGGTTTTAACAAGGCAATTCAGAGAAGCATTTTGTTGTGCATAGAATAGAGTCGCGAGTGCATTCAGGTGCGTGTTCCCCGTCAAATGTCTTTACAATACCACAAACAGGCTCATTCTGTTCAGGACAACCCAGGGTATGACGCCATGTCATCTTGTATCTGTACACCAAGCATTGTGAATATGAACGATGACACTGTATATTATTACATGAGTTCTATAATGTGGAAATGTGAAGTGCACATCTGGACTAACAGGTGTTTGGCTTGCTTGTGTAACAGTATAACTTTAGACCGTCCCCTCGCCCATACCCGGGCACGACCCAGGGACCCTCTGCACACATCAACAATCACCCACGAAGCATCGTTACCCATTGCTCCACAAAAGCCGCGGCCCTTGCAGAGCAAGGGGAACTACTACTTCAAGGTCTCAGAGCAAGTGACGTCACCGATTGAAACGCTATTTAGCGCGCGCCGCTAACTAAGCTAGCCGTTTCACATCCGTTACACTTGTATGACATTAAAGCGGCATTTGTTATAATCCTCAATGTCTCATCTTTCAAAATACATCGAGTCCTCTTTATTTACAGCATTTCCCTCTCTGACAACCAAAATGTGCAAAAGTTGCCTAATTGGGGGGGGCTTCTTATCGTGCGCAGTGCTCAAGTTCAGAATGGCTGTCAGTCAAAACCAATACTGCGCTGTGAAGCGGAGACCTTGAGCTTTGGCATTATGTATTGTATGTTACTGTGCAGCCACTGCGTTCCAATTCAGACGCTTATCAGCACTGTTCCCTCTAAGCTGCGTGCATGCTCGGGCGAGCGGTAGCCCAAAGACTGACGCGAAGCTCTCCTGGACTGCCGCGCAGCTCCCCTGGACTGCCGCGCTGCTCCCCTGAACTGCCGCGTTTCAGTGTCCAAATTTGCTATTTTGAACCCATATGGGTTCAAGAGCTAATCAGGCACTGTGTGTTCCATTTACAGTAGATTGCAGAATGTCATTATTGTCAGTACTACAGTGCATTTGGAAAGCATTCAGACACATTCCCTTTTTCCAAATTTTGTTACGTTACAGCCTTGTTCTAAAATTGATCAAATTAAATGTTTTCCTCATCAATCTACACACAATACCCCATAACAACAAAGCGAAAACATTTTGCAAATGTATAAAAAAAATAAAAAAACATGCACACCTTATTTACATACAGTACCCGTCAAAAGTTTGGACACACCTACTCATTCCAGTGTTTTTCTTAATTTTTACTATTTTCTATGAAATAACACGTATGGAATCACGTAATTACCAAAAAACGTGTTAAACAAATCAAAATATATTTTATATTTTAAGTTCTTCAAAGTAGCTGCCCTTTGCCTTGATGACAGCTTTGCAAACTCTTGGTATTCTCTTAACCAGCTTCACGAGTAATGCTTTTCCAACCATCTTGATTTTCCTTCACTCAGCGGTCCAACTCATCCCAAACCATCTCAATTGGGTTGAGGTCGGGTGATTGTGGAGGCCAGGTCATCTGATGCAGCACTCCATTACTCTCCTTCTTGGTCAGATTGCCCTTACACAGCATGGAGGTGTGTTGGGTCATTGTCCTGTTGAAAAACAAATGATAGTCCCACTAAGCGCAAACCAGATGGGATGGCGTATCACTGCAGAACGCTGTGGTAGCCATGCTGGTTAAGTGTGCCTTGAATTCTAAATCAATCATGACAGTATCACCCCCACACCATCACACCTCCTCCTCCATGCTTCATGGTGGGAACCACACATGCGGAGATCATCCGCTTACTTACTCAGCGTCTCACAAAGTCATGGCGGTTGCAACCAAAAATCTCAAATTTGGACTCATCAGACCAAATGACAGATTTCCACCAGTCTAATGTCCATTGCTCGTGTTTCTTGGCCCAAGCAAATCTCTTCTTATTATTGGTGTGCTTTAGTAGTGGTTTCTTTGCAGCAATTTGTCTCCTCTGAACAGTTGATGTTGAGATGTGTCTGTTACCTGAACTCTGTGAACAATTTATTTGGGCTGCATTCTGAGGTGCAATTAACTCTAATGAACTTATCCTCTGCAGCAGAGGTAAGTCTCTGTCTTTCCTGTGGCGGTCCTCATGAGAGCCAGTTTCATCATAGCGCTTGATAGTTTTTGCGACTGCACTTGAAGAAACTTTAAAAGGGCTTTAAATTTTCCGAATTGACTGACCTTCATGTCTTAAAGTAATGATGGACATTTCTCTTTGCATATTTGAGCTGTTCTTGCAATAATATGGACTTGGTCTTTTACCAAATAGGGCTATCTTCTGTATACCACACCTGCCTTGTCACAACTGATTGGCTAAAACACATTAAGAAGGAAAGAAGTTCAACAAATGAACTTTTAACAAGGCACACCTGTTAATTTAAACACATTACAGGTGACTACCTCGTGAAGCTAGTTTAGAGAGAAAGCTGTCATCAAGACAACGGGTGGCTCCTTTGAAGAATCTAAAATATATTGTGATTTATTTAACACTTTTTTGGTTACTACATGATTCCATATGTGTATATATAGTTTTGATGTCTTCGCTATTCTACAATGTCCAAACTAGTAAAATGAAAGAAAAACCCTTTAATGAGTAGGTGTCCAAACTTTTGACTGGTACTGTAAGTATTCCGACTCTTTGCTACGAGACTCAACTCGCCCGGCCAAACTGAACAATCGAGGGTGAAGGGCCTTGGTCAGAGGGGACCAATAACCTGATGATCACTCTGCCAGAGCTCTATAGTTCCTCTGGAGATTGGAGAACCTTCCAGAAGGACAACCATCTCTGCAGCACTCCACAAATCAGGCCTTTGCCAGACGGAAGCCACTCCTCAGCCACCTAAAGGACTCTGACCATGAGAAACAAGATTCTAATGTCTGATGAAACCAAGATTGAACTATTTAGGCTAAATGCCAAGTCTGGAGGAAAGCTGGCACCATCCCTATGGTGAAGCATGGTGGTGGCAGCATCATGCTGTGGGGATGTTTTTCAGCGGCCGGGACTGGGAGACTCAAAACTAAAATAAGCTATAATTTTATTTGTCACGTGCCGAATACAACTGGTGTAGTAGACCTTACTGTGAAAAGCTTACTTACCAGCCCTTAACCAACAATGCAGTTTTAAGATAAATAAGTGTTCAAGTATTTACAAAAATAAACTGAAGTAAAAATTAATTAAATGATAATTAAGTAGAAAAATAACAAATAATTAAGGTGCAATAATATAATAATATAACAGTAGCGAGGCTATATACAGGGGGTACCGGTACAGAGTCAATGGGCGGGGGCACAGGTTATTCGAGGTAATTGAGTTAATATGTAAATGTAGGTAGAGGTACAGGGACTATGCATGGATAATAAACAGAGTAGCAGCAGCGTAAAAATGGGGGTGGGGGGATGCGTGTGGTAGCAGAGAGAACAGTCTATGACTAGGGTGTCTGGAGTCTTTGGCAATTTTTAGGGCCTTCCTTTGACACCGCCTGGTATAGAGGTCATGGATGGCAGGGAGCTTGACCCCGGTGATGATCTTGGCCATGGGCGCTACCCTCTGTAGTGACTTGCGGTCGGAGGACGAGCAGTTGCCATACCAGGCGGTGATGCAACCAGTCAGAATGCTCTCGATGGTGCAGCTGTAGAGCTTTCTGAGTATCTGAGGACCCATGCCAAATCTTTTCAGTCTCCTGAGGGGGAATAGGTTTTGTCGTGCCCTCTTCACGACTGTCTTGGTGTGCTTGGACCATGAGAGTTTGTTGGTGATGTGGACACCAAGGAACTTGAAACTCTCAACCTGCCTTGTAACAGCCCCGTCAATGGGAATGGGGGTGTGCTAGGCCCTCCTTTTCCTGTAGTCCACATCATCCCCTTTGTCTTGATCCTGTTGAGAAAGAGGTTGTTGTCCAGGCACCACTGTTTCATTGTTGTTGGTGATCAGGCCTACCACTATTGTGTCGTTGACTAGTCAGGATCGAGGGAAAGATTAACGGAGCAAAGTACAGAGAGAGACTTTATAAAAACCTGCTTCAGAGAGCTCAGGATGTCAGACTGGGGCGACAACCCTAAGTACACAGCCAATACAACGCAGGAGTGGCTTTGGGACAAGTCTCTGAATGTCCTTGAGTGGCCCAGCCAGAGCCCGGACTTGAATCCGATCTAACATCTCTGGAGAGACCTTAAAATAGCTGTGCAGCGACGCTCCCCATCCAACCTGACCGAGCTTGAGAGTATCTGCAGAAAAGAAACTCCCCAAATACAGGTGTTCTAAGCTTGTAGTGTCATAACCAAGAAGGCAGAAGGTTGTTATCGCTGCCAAAGGTGCTTCAACAAAGTAAAGGGTCTGAATACCTATGTATATGTGATATTTCAGTTTGTTATTTTTAATACATTTGCAAAAATGTCTAAAAACCTGTTTTTGCTTTGTAAATATGGGGTATTGTGTGTCGGTTGATGAAGAAAAAAACATTTCATTAATTTTAGAATAAGGCTTTAACAAAATGTGGAAAGAAATCAAGGGGTCTGAATACTTTCTGAATGGACTGTATACAGGATTAATGTGATGTGGTTCACCTTGTAGGAGGTTGTCATTATGGTGTCATTGCCACTCAGCTGTATTGGTGGGAAACTATTTATATGAGATGGTGTTTGTTGTATGCACTACTGCCCTCCTCTCGGTCCCTAATAAAGAAGAAGATAATCTCAAGATGTGCTGAGCTGAGCTCTCCTGGTAGAGAGAGAAAGATTTGTTTCTCTAAAATGCCTCTTTTTCTCTCATATAACTGCCTTAATACTTGATGGATTTTCATGATTGGATTTTCTCTTCTTGCACTTCTATCCTCGAGGTAGATACCAGTTGTGAACAATACACACTAATGTGCATGTTTTGTGTGTTTGTGTATGATTGCAAATGCCTGTGATTTTGTGTGTATGTCTGTGCACTCTTGTGCTGTGTGTATGTGTGTGTTTAGGTATGACCCGTACAGTAAGATATTCTCCAGGGAGTACTATGACCATGAAGCCATGCGGTCCATCCGGCTCCAGGCCATCGACAAGGCTCGCTCTGCCCAGAGATGGGGCCTGATCCTGGGCACGCTGGGCCGGCAGGGCAACCCTAAGGTCATGGAGGTATGAGCCTGCATCCCGGAGATCTCACACTAATCCTGATTCTACCCCTCCCTCACACCCTGAGACCTTCACTTATACAATAATGTGTAATACAATTTGTGGGGCACAGCTTCTCTTAGTTACTCAGACAAGCAGCTAAATGCAGCTGTGGAGACTATAGTGTCAAGCCAAACCTCACCCCTCCAACAGTTGGCATTTGGATGTTCTGTGCGAGTGTGCCTGGGGTTCTTTATCGGTCCTACATGGGGGGGTTATTGGATCCCATTCTAGCCTGCTCTCAAGCCCTCTTCTTCCCTCCTCCTTCCTCCTCTCCACACTCTTCTCTTTGTTCTCTCCTCCGTTTGATCTGCCCGCTTCTTGTTTTCCTCTCATGCGTTGTGTTTGACTTTGTTTGGGATTCTTCCTCCACGTCCTCGCCTCATCCTTTTCTCTAATTGGTATGCTGGAAGGAAGAGACCGAGAGGGGGGGTGAGACTGAGAGAATCATAGCGTTCTCTGGCATCTCTCCTCTCCTCTTGCTGTCAGATTATATTTTAAAACCAAACCTTTCCCCCACAATTTTCAAACCTGTATGAAAACCTCTCCTCTTATCCACATACAATAATCTATTACCACAGAGAGTCGAGACACACACACAGTGCATTAAAAGGTGAGTGGATATTTTTCCCCTCAGAACGTCGACTTCAAAAAGATCCCCTAATGGTTAGTATAGAGAGAGGTAAACCTCTGCAGCCAGCCACACTGTGATTCTCCGTTCCCTAGTGGGGCAGATACAAATCCAGCTACACAACAACGTTATTAAGTTATTCCAAAAGATTAAGATTAAGTTATTCCAAAATAACGTTGTTTTTAAATAGTAGCTGGATTTGTATCTGTCCCACTAGTTCTACCCCTCATTGGGCCAATGTGTAGATTAAGTGGTTGAGTTGTATGATAGGCCTTTGTCTGGACAGGACTGGATAATATTAGATAACAACCCAGGCTGTCATAGTAAAGGGTGAGAAGTAACCCACTAGGGAACGGAGAATCACAGTGTGGCTGGCTGCAGAGGTTTACCTCTCTCTATACTAACCATTAGGGGATCTTTTTGAAGTCGACGTTCTGAGGGGAAAAACTCCCACTCACCTTTTAATGCACTGTGTGTGTCTCGACTCTCTGTGGTAACACTCTTGGTCCAGCGGGCCCTCTTCAAAGACGTTCACCAACACAGAAGGAAGTTCAGTCCCAGAACTGGCTCAACACTTTTATCTAGTGATGTTATTGGGTGGTGATGTGTTTTATCTAGTGATGTTATTGGGTGATGATGTGTTTTATCTAGTGATGTTATTGGGTGGTGATGTGTTTTATCTAGTGATGTTATTGGGTGGTTTTCTCCAGTGTTGCTGGGCTCCATCATTGAGAGCCAGTTGGGTTAATTAGCCATATTCTAATTATTAGCTATTTAACTAACTAAGAAACACTAGACTTTGGAGCTCTAAAGGACCTGTGAAGGACCCTCCACTGGAACAGCAGAACAGCTATTGAATGGGAGGAGTGGGGGTGTGTGTCGTTGTGTGTCTGTGTTTGTAGTAGTATAGGCAGGCAACACAGCCTGGTCCCTTGTGAGTCCAAGACCTGCACAAACACATACTTGTTCTTCGTGTGGACTCGGCACAAAGCTAATGTGACCATCCTCTCCCTCTCTATGTCCTCCTACTCTCATTACTCCCTCACTCTTTGTATTTCTCTCCCTCTCTCTCTCATTTTCTCTCTCCATCATAGCACCTGGAATCCAAGCTTGAGTCTCTTGGCAAGTCCTTCACTCGAGTGCTGCTGTCTGAGATTTTCCCCAGCAAGCTGGACCTGATGGCAGAAGTGGATGCGTGAGTCTACAGCACACACACACACACACACGCTCACACACGCATGCACACACACAAACACACACACACAGGGAAAGGCTCTCTGTTATCCAGCTCTGTTATCCAGCGAGGCACAGTCATAAATGTCTTTAATAGAAAACTCCAAAAGCAGCTTAAGTGAAATGTCAACCGCTCGTGCTTCAAGCTCCAGTTGCTTTGTTTTCTATGACTGTCTGACAGAAAGAAGGAAAGGATTAGTGTGTATTTGTATATTTGAGACACAAATACACACATTCTCCACAGTCCACACACTCAACAGATTGGCCTCTCACTGTGGAGTAATGAGTACTGCGATGTGTGAGGGAGGAGTGGGTGAAGGAGGGACAGAAGGTCTGAAAGAGAGAGATCGGGGGACGCAGAGGTAGTTGAGGAGGTTGTGTTGAAACGGGAGAGAGCTTGATAAAATGAGGTGGTTGCTGCTCTTGTTTTTTTGGCTCTGATCTGATCTCACCACTCTCCAAGGCAGTTACACACAACAGTGAATTCATAAGCCCGGCACGACTCAAACCGGCAACATATTCACACCCCTCACCCGAGGCGATTCACAGGCACCTGTTTAGACAGATCAGTGGCCGCAGATTAAGTACTCAGGGAGGGAAGGAAAATAAGTGCTTTTGAAATGCAGAGAGCTGGCAGAGTGGGGTCGCTCAGTCAGTCGTTAGTAGAGTGGTGTGACAAGGCTGGCGTCATGGCTCTGAAACACGTCACAGGACAGACACAAAGTTCATGATATCACAGGGTTGATGTAGCAGGGATGACTCAAAAGGGCTTGCAGTCAGTACATAGTCATCATCCCTTTCGTTTCAGCCATATGACTCCAAAGGGCGGACTGGCATCGCAGTGAAGGCGTAATAGGAATTCTGTTACAGGGAAGGCGTGATAGGAATTCTGTTACAGTGATGACGTGATAGGAATTCTGTTACAGTGATGGCGTGATAGGAATTCTGTTACAGTGGTGACGTGATAGGAATTCTGTTACAGGGAAGGCATGATAGGAATTCTGTTACAGTGATGACGTGATAGGAATTCTGTTACAGTGGTGACGTGATAGGAATTCTGTTACAGTGGTGACGTGATAGGAATTCTGTTACAGTGATGACGTGATAGGAATTCTGTTACAGTGAAGGCGTGATAGGAATTCTGCTACAGGGAAGACGTGAAAGGAATTCTGTTACAGTGATGACGTGATAGGAATTCTGTTACAGTGAAAGTGTGATAGGAATTCTGTTACAGTGAAGGTGTGATAGGAATTATGTTACAGGGAAGACGTGAAAGGAATTCTGTTACAGGGAAGACGTGGTAGGAATTCTGTTACAGTGAAGGTGTGATAGGAATTCTGTTACAGTGAAGGTGTGATAGGAATTCTGTTACAGTGAAGGTGTGATAGGAATTCTGTTACAGTGAAGGCATGATAGGAATTATGTTACAGTGATGACGTGATAGGAATTCTGTTACAGTGATGACGTGATAGGAATTCTGTTACAGTGAAGGCGTGATAGGAATTCTGTTACAGTGAAGGCGTGATAGGAATTCTGTTGCAGTGATGACGTGATAGGAATTCTGTTACAGTGAAGGCGTGATAGGAATTCTGTTACAGTGAAGGTGTGATAGGAATTCTGTTACAGTGAAGGCGTGATAGGAATTCTGTTACAGTGAAGGCGTGATAGGAATTCTGTTACAGTGATGACGTGATAGGAATTCTGTTACAGTGATGACGTGATAGGAATTCTGTTACAGTGATGACGTGATAGGAATTCTGTTACAGTGATGACGTGATAGAAATTATGTTACAGTGAAGCCGTGATAGGAATTCTGTTACAGTGATGACATGATAGGAATTCTGTTACAGTGAAGGCGTGATAGGAATTCTGTTACAGTGAAGACGTGATAGGAATTCTGTTACAGTGATGACATGATAGGAATTCTGTTACAGGGAAGGCGTGATAGGAATTCTGTTACAGGGAAGACGTGATAGGAATTCTGTTACAGTGATGACGTGATAGGAATTCTGTTACAGTGATGACGTGATAGGAATTCTGTTACAGTGATGGTGTGATAGGAATTCTGTTACAGTGAAGGCGTGATAGGACTTCTGTTACAGGGAAGGTGTGAAAGGAATTCTGTTTCAGGGAAGGCGTGATAGGCATTCTGTTTCAGGGAAGGCGTGATAGAAATCTGTTACAGGGAAGGCGTGATAGGACTTCTGTTACAGGGAAGGCGTGAAAGGAATTCTGTTACAGGGAAGGCGTGATAGGCATTCTGTTTCAGGGAAGGCGTGAAAGGAAAGGAATTCTGCTACAGGGAAGGCATGATAGGAATTCTGATACAGGGAAGGCATGATAGGAATTCTGCTACAGGGAAGGCGTGAAAGGAATTCTGTTACAGGGAAGGTGTGAAAGGAATTCTGCTACAGGGAAGGCGTGATAGGAATTCTGTTACAGGGAAGGCGTGATAGGAATTCTGTTTCAGGGAAGGCGTGAAAGGAATTCTGCTACAGGGAAGGCGTGATAGGCATTCTGTTTCATGGAAGGCGTGAAAGGAAAGGAATTCTGCTACAGGGAAGGCGTGATAGGAATTCTGTTACAGGGAAGGCGTGAAAGGAATTCTGTTACAGGGAAGGCGTGATAGGAATTCTGTTTCAGGGAAGGCGTGATAGGAATTCTGTTACAGGGAAGGCGTGAAAGGAAAGTAATTCTGCTACAGGGAAGGCATGATAGTGATTCTGATACAGGGAAGGCGTGATAGGAATCCTGCTACAGGGAAGGCGTGATAGGAATTCTGTTACAGGGAAGGCGTGAAAGGAATTCTGCTACAGGGAAGGCGTGATAGGAATGCTGTTACAGGGAAGACGTGGTAGGAATTCTGTTACAGGGAAGGCGTGAAAGGAATTCTGTTACAGGGAAGGCGTGATAGGAATTCTGTTACAGGGAAGGCGTGATAGGACTTCTGTTACAGGGAAGGCGTGAAAGGAATTCTGTTACAGGGAAGGCGTGATAGGAATTCTGTTACAGGGAAGGCGTGATAGGAATTCTGTTACAGGGAAGGCGTGAAAGGAATTCTGTTACAGGGAAGGCGTGAAATGAATTCTGCTACAGGGAAGGCGTGATAGGAATTGTGTTACAGGGAAGGCGTGATAGGAATTCTGTTACAGGGAAGGCGTGATAGGAATTCTGTTACAGGGAAGGCGTGAAAGGAATTCTGTTACAGGGAAGGTGTGATAGGAATTCTGTTACAGGGAAGGCGTGATAGGAATTCTGTTACAGGGAAGGCGTGATAGGAATGACGTGACGGCTGACATTACAGGGCTTATCTCAGTGCTACATGGCTCTCAGCAGTACCCCAGGTAATGAGACTGGTCCTGAGGTGGCTCTGCAGAGGTGTTAGAGGGCCAGTAATGGCCTGATCAGCAATACCCATTTCAGACAGAAGATGTGGTATATTACATGTACAAAATAAATATAAGGCCATGTTTATATGACCCCCTTTCAAACAACCCCTTATTCACCACTTTCTTGCAAGTATACCCCTTTCATACAACTGGCAAATTGGGAGGGGTGTGTTCATAACCTAGAGGCTGTTTACATTGCAAATTAGAGAGGTGTTAAACAATGGGATGTGTTAAGGCATTTACACAGACCTGACACCTGTGTTTTGATTATAGGGTCTGTGAAAATGCAGGAATCATGACTAAGTCTTTAGGTGGCAGGATAAAAGAAGCAGGCGTGGCACATTAGTGGGGTCTTTGTCTGTGTTTGAATGGGCTAGAAGTGACTAGGGGGTTGTTAGTTAGGTGTATGAGATTTTACTTTTTTCGGGAGGCAATCTGAAATGGTCAGCAAGATGAGTGAGATTGGCCCACAGCAGGAGATGACGAGCCTAGACAGATACTTTAACCACTAGACTAACTAACTCAGTGTTGGCTATGATTCTCTGAACTTTCCTCTATTTAGCCTACCAGTATTTGGAATTAGTTTTGCTGGAGAGTTTCTACCTCCATTGATTCCTGAGTTAGACAAAAACACAAACACCCTGAAGGAGACAGAAATAGGAAGTTTTGAAAGGAAGTTTGGTTTGTGTTCTGATCCCACATTGGGGACAGTGCTTACCTGTGGGCACAGAATCAAAGGCAGCACAGTCTGGCTGCGGAGAGGAGTGCAGAACGAGAAGGGAGGGAGAGAGGGAAGGTGTACTAGCCCACACAGTGCAGCAGAGAGGGCCAACCCCCAGCCGTTCTCTCCCATTAGTGACACACCACACACACTTTGTGAAGTGAAACCATTAGCAAACACTTTAAAGTGTGTAATTAGACTGTCCCCAGGCTGGTTTAGAACCGTTGTGTAGATATATGGCACACACACACATACACACACACACACACACACACACTTATATCAACTGGATCGTAAATACCTCGCAATGTCTAATGCCAATTTACCGCAAATCATCTGCATTTCCTTTTCATCCATATGCCAATCAACATTCCTGATTTAATCTTTTTTATTTTATTCAAGTGACTCACTCTAGTCCATTGTCCTGAGATATCGAGAGAAGAGGATAATTGTTTTTGCCGGTCTTGGTTCAGGCTGCTAGAATAATTGAAAGGCAGCAGCCTTATAGGTGAAGGGAGGTCTGCGTAAGCGTGCATAACAAATTTCACCCTATTCCCTACATTGTGCACTACTTTTGACCAGAGCCATTTGCTGTAGAGGGAATAGGGTGTCATTTTGGGATGCATGCTAACTTTTACTGGGGCTAATGGAGCAGAGAAGCTAATGTAGCAGGGTGTGGACAGTGCCTTAGTTCATACTGGGAACACTGGGGAACCCTTCGGGTCCTGTGGTCACCTCAACCCTGCTCATCCCTGACTGCCTCCCAAATGGCTCCCTGTTTGGTGCACTACTTTCGACCAGGGCCTCTAGGGCACTATATATGGAAAAGGTGCCATTTGGGATGCAAGCTCTGTGTGGCACCCCCCTTCCCTCTAATTAGGTCTGCTTATCAGGCTATCCTCCATCTACCTCAGCTCACTGCAGGGTCCCCCATTCACAGAGAGTCATCAGAATTCTATTCACTTACTGATGGTCTTCTTCACAGGGCATCACTTGAAGCATCAGCATGGCTCCCTGCTCTCCATCCTGTTCCCCTACACCCAGAGGGCTGCTAGAAATGGGGACACGTTCACAGGCAGCGGCTGTAGTAGATAGACGTAAAATGGTGCTGACAGAGGGCTGCCTCGCTTCTAGTTCTTAGGAAAATCTGCAGTATTTTGTTTTATTATGTATTAATTCTTACATTGTTAGCCCAGAAAATCTTAAGTGTTAATACGTACAGCCGGGAAGAACTATTAGATATCAGAGTGGCATCAACTTACCAGCACTACACTACTGACTCAAAACAGTGCCGCCGGAGAAGAGGTAGACAGAGCGGTCTTCTGGTCAGACTACGGAGGCACGCACACCACCCACCGCTTCCGAGTATATTACTCGCTAATGTCCAGTCTCTAGATAACAAGGTAGATGAAATTAGGGCAAGAGTTGCTTTCCAGAGAGACATCAGGGATTGTAACTTACTTTGTTTCATGGAAACATGGCTCTCTTGGGATTAGCTCTCAAAGTCAATACAGCCACCTGGATTCTTTGTACATCGTGCCAACAGAAATAAATATCTTTCCGAGAAGAAGAAGGGCGGGGGTATATGTTTCATGATTAACGACTCATGGTGTAATTGTAACAACATACAGGAACTCAAGTCCTTTCGTTCACCTGACCTAGAATTCCTCACAATCAAATGCCGTCCATATTATCTCCCAAGATAATTATCCGCTGTTATTCTCACAGCCGTGTATATGAAATGGTCCACCCACACATACAGCGTGGTGACAAAGGCGCAACAGTGCCTCTTCAACCTCAGGAGGCTGAAGAAATGTGGCTTGTCACCTAAAACCCTCACAAACCTTTATGGATGCACAATTGAGAACATCCTGTCGGGCTGTATCACCGCCTGGTACGGCAACTGCTCCGCCCACAAACGCAAGGCTCTCCAGAGGGTGGTGCGGTCTGCACACCGCATCACTGGGGGAAAACTACCTGCCCTTCAGGACAACTACAGCACCCGATGTCACAGGAAGCCCAAAAAGATCATCAAGACAACAACCACCCGAGCCACTGCCTGTTCAACCCACTACCATACAGAAGGCGAGGTCAGTACAGGTGCATCAAAGCTGGGACCAAGAGACTGAAAAACAGTTTCTATCTCAAGGCCATCAGACTGTTAAACAGCCACCACTAACATTGAGTGGCTGCTGCCTACTTACAGACTTGAAATCATTGGTCACTTTGATATATTGATCACTGGTCACTTTAACAATGCCACTTTAATAATGTTTACATATCTTGCATTACTCATCTCATATGTATATACTGTGTTTTATACCTTCTATTGCATCTTGCCTATGCTGCTCTATCATTGCTCATCCATATATTTATATGTATATATTCTTATTCCATTCCTTTACTTAGATTTGTGTGTATTAGGTAGTTGTTGAGGAATTGTTAGATCGCATGTAAGATATTGCTACACTGTCGGAACTAGAAGCACAAGCATTTCGCTACACTCGCAATAACATCTGCTAACCATGTGTATGTGACCAATAAAATTTGATTTGACTGTGACTGGAGTTAGCTTTACCTCCCTGTAGCAACCCCTCTGTTTTCCTCTTCTGTCTCATTCCCCCTTTCTCTTCTTCTCCTCTCTCATTCTCTCACCCTCCCTCACTCTCTCAATTTAATCCATCTCTCTCTGTCTATGCTCCGTGGTGAGTGATCTGCGGTTCGCTAGGCAGATCTTGGCTCCGATATTGGCTGTAAATTGAATTGTGTGGCGTGCTAGGGACCTAGCCAGCGTGGCACAGCGCATGTTCCCAGGCCAATCCATTAAGATACTGCTCCTAAAGAGGGAGGTAGGGATTGTCCAGTCTTTCTTCCCTCGTCTTCTATCCTTCGCTTCTCTCTCCTGCACTCCCATCCACTCATTGCTTGTCTTAAAGACATGCTCCGGTACTTTTGCTACTAAGAAAGTATGTTTTAAACCTCCTGCTTTGGGCTGGATGTGTGAATGTGTAGTTCATACATCCATATTCTATATGCAGAATTACTGTCTTACCTCAGTTAGCCACGAAATCCCTAGTTTGAAAGTGACAGTTTTCTTAAAGCTGGGCCATTTTCCCTACATTTCCCCCCTAGCAATTCAGGTTCTAGCCAATGAGCTTCACCCCCCACATTTGAGTACACAGCTTGCAAGAGGCCTGCCCAGCGTTATCCAATGAGTTTGCAGGTCGGGTCCACTGGCTCGGTGGACACAGCAGAGAGAGGGGGAGGGAGAGAGAGCAGTGACATGGTCACATATCTGCACACGTGCCATTTTCAGGGACCACTTTTGGCTTGTGAGCGCCACTTTCAGAACTATTGGCTAAAAAGTATACAAAATACCAGAAAATCTCTTCAAGTATTCTGTGCAGATTTTGTGCTTTACTTAGCTAGTACTAGGTCACCCCTCTTTCCTGAGGCTACCAGTCATGTTTTAAAATAAACACACCCAGCTACACTATCCCCCATAATGAGTGGGGGATAGTACTCAGGCCGTTCAGTCTGATGCATTTGCTGTGTTTGCTTGGCTAAAGGGCCCCCTACATAGTCCACTATCTTTGACTAGGGCCAATAGAGGGCCATTTTGGACACAGCCTAAGAGTCTGAAAATACCTAAAGGTCATATCAGAAATACAGTTCTGTTCCAATCAGAACTCGGCGTCAGCATCCCAACTTCCTCCTCTGAGACTAAAGGGGAAACATCTGACTCAGCTGCCTTCCAAATTAGGCTTTTGAATACTAATTCGTCAAGTTTTTGTGGAAATATTTTCCCCCTAAAAAGGTATTATGATTTAAAAATTTGAAAATGTAATGCGTTTTGCCTGAGGGGGTGGAATATTTGAGTTAATCGTGACGGAGACGAGGAGTGCAGTGAGGCCTCCAGTGGTTCAGGTGAAGCCCCAATCAATTGTACTGTTCAAGGAAGCGACTATGATATAAGACACAGTACAGTACTGCTACAAGGATACAAACTGAGTGGGAGAGTGAGAGAGGATGCAGAGATACATGTTAAACTTGTGAAAGTATCCCTGAAGATGAAGCACGATGCAGTGTTTTAGAGCTAGCTTCTTTCTCCCTCCACGACTTTCTGTACACCTGTGCACAGATTCTGAATCCATATATTTGTCTTGAAATCTACCTAGATATGTGCTCTCTCATTCCTCACCGTGTCCATGTGAATACAGCTGAATCTATAAATGTGTCTGGTGTATTCCTGGTGGCTGTCTGTGTTTGGAGATAGACAGTACAGGGAGGGGCTGTCACCGTGGAGATGGAGCTGTGGATAGCATTGATTTGTGGAAGCTAACCCCTTTAACCCCGCACTGCCTCTCCATCCTCCCATCTTCCATTCTCCTCATCCTTCACTCTCACAATCACTAAGATAAACACATCTCACTGCCAACCCCCCGCCTTTCTCTCTATCTTTCTTAATGTCTCTCCCTCTCTAACACACTCCCGGCCCCCCTCCCCTCTGTCTGTCTTGCTATGTAGGCTAGCTCCGTGGAGACTGGGCTAGTGCAGCTTTTTTATTCAAGCTCACCTAACCTCTCCCTCTTCTTTGTCTTACCTCTTATTCATCCTCCTCTCACACCTTCGCACCTCTCCCTGTTTCCCTGTTTGTGTTCCCCCTCTCCCCTCCTCTCTCCCCCTGTCTCCTCTCAGCATTCTTTCTTTCTCTCCCTGGTATGATGAATGAATGTAGAGTGTGTTTTGTGTTCAGAGTGAATCAGGACAGATCCTCTAACATATGCAGGAGATCAGGTGGAGGCAGAGCTGCCTGCAGCCCAATGCAGCAGCACAGATTCACATCATGGACCTACCCACCCTGCTATCTGAGATGTGCACTGCCTCTTTAATGCAATCTCCCTCTTTCTCTGCTGTCTCTCTCTCCTTGCAGGTGGGTCCAGATCGCATGCCCGCGTCTCTCCATTGATTGGGGCACAGCCTTCTCCAAACCCCTGCTGTCTCCCTATGAGGTAAACAGGCGTCTTACAACAGCTCGCCTCGATCCATACAGTCTGCTGCTGTCTTTCACTATCAAAGCACGACAAGAGCGGGCACGCATACACACACTTCTGATGACTTTTCTTCCTCAGAGCAGGCGGTGTTGTGTACCCTGTGGTAAATGTGGGAAAATGTCTGGTTCTGGTGTTAACATTGCAGGGGCTCATCAGTACTGCTTGTCTCTGAGCAGGCAGGTAACAGTCAGGCTGGTAGGGTTTATGGGACTGAGGACAGAGCTCAGAAGAGAGGCAGGCAGGCTGACTGGTTGGGGCTAGGGGGAGAGGCAGGCTGGCTGGCTGGATGGATGGGGCTGGGGAAAGAGGCAGGCAGGCTGGGAGAGGCAGACAGGCTAGATGGGGCTAGGGAGAAAGGCTGGTACTGTAGGCTAGATGGGGCTAGGAAGGGCGAGAGGCAGGCAGGTTTGATGGGGCTATGGAGAGGGAGAGGCAGGCTGGCTGGATGGGGGTGGATGGGTAGAGAGGCAGGCTGGCTGGGGCTGGGGATAGAGGCAGGCTGGCTGGGGATAGAGGCAGGCTCGATGGAGCTGGGGATAGAGGCAGGCTGGATGGGGCAGGGGAGAGAGTCAGGCTGGCTGGGGCTGGGGAGAGGCAGGCTGGCCGGATGGTTACTGGGGAGAGACAGGCTGGCTTGATGGGGCTGGGGAGAGACTGGGGCAGGCAGGCTGGGGCTGGGGAGAGAGGCTGGGGCTGGGGAGAGAGGCAGGCTGGCTTGATGGGGCTGGGGAGAGAGGCAGGCTGGCTTGATGGGGCTGGGGTGAGAGACAGGCTGGGGCTGGGGAGAGAGGCAGGCAGGCTGGGGAGAGGCAGGCTGGCCGGATGGTTACTGGGGAGAGACAGACTGGCTTGATGGGGCTGGGGAGGGGCTGGGGAGAGAGGCAGGCAGGCTGGGGAGAGGCAGGTTGGCTTGATGGGGCTGGGGAGAGAGGCAGGCTGGCTTGATGGGGCTGGGGTGAGAGACAGGCTGGGGCTGGGGAGAGAGGCAGGCAGGCTGGGGCTGGCGAGAGGCAGGCTGGCTGGCTTGATGGGGCAGAGGGGAGAGAGGCAGGCTGGCTGGATGTGGCTGGGGAGACAGGAGAGGCTGGGGCTGGGGAGAGGCAGGCTGGCTGGATGGTTACTGGGGAGAGACAGGCTGGCTTGATGGGGCTGGGGAGAGACTGGGGCTGGGGAGAGAGACAGGCAGGCTGGGGCTGGGGAGAGGCAGGCTGGCTTGATGGGGCTAGGGGAGGCAGGCGATGCGTGGAGAAACCCGCTGGCTGATGGGGCTAGCCATGGGAAGCAGAGGCAGGCAGGCTGGGGCTGGGGAGAGGCAGGCTGGCTTGATGGGGCTAGGGTGAGAGGCAGGCAGGCTGGGGCTGGGGAGAGAGGCAGGCAGGCTGGGGCTGGGGAGAGGCTGGCAGGCAGGCTGGCTTGATGGGGCTGGGGAGAGGCAGGCAGGCTGGGGCGAGGCAGGCAGGCTGGCTTGATGGGGCTGGGGAGAGAGGCAGGGGCTGGGGCTGGGGATAGAGGCAGGCTGGCTTGATGGGGCTGGGGAGAGGCAGGCTGGCTTGATGAGGCTGGCGAGAGAGGCAGGCTGGCTGAATGGAGCTGGGGCGAGAGGCAGGCTGGCTGAATGGGGCTGGGGGGGAGAGGCAGGCTGGATGGGGCTGGGGGAAGAGAGGCAGGCTGGCTGGATGGGGCTGGCGAGAGAGGCAGGCTGGCTGGATGGGGCTGGGGATAGAGGCAGGCAGGCTGGCTGGCTGAGGCTGAGAGGAGAGAGGCAGGCTGGCTTGATGGGGCTGGGGAAAGGAAGGCTGGCTGGATGAGGCTGGCAGGCTGGGGCTGGGGAGAGGCAGGCTGGCTGGATGGAGCTGGGGGAGAGAGGCAGCCTGAATGGGGCTAGGGGAAAGAGGCAGGCTGGCTGAATGGGCCTGGGGGAGAGGCAGGCTGGATGGGGCTTTGGGGAGAGAGGCAGGCTGGCTGGTTGGGGCTGGCGAGAGAGGCAGGCTGGCTGGATGTGGCTGGGGAGAGGCTGGCTGGAGGAGGCTGGGGCTGGGGAGAGGCAGGCTGGCTGGATGGTTACTGGGGAGAGACAGGCTGGCTTGATGGGGCTGGGGAGAGACTGGGGCTGGGGAGAGAGACAGGCAGGCTGGGGCTGGGGAGAGGCAGGCTGGCTTGATGGGGCTAGGCTGGCTGGCTTGGGAGAGAGGCAGGCAGGCTGGGGCTGGGGAGAGAGGCAGGCAGGCTGGGGCTGGGGAGAGGCAGGCAGGCTGGCTTGATGGGGCTGGGGAGAGGCAGGCAGGCTGGGGCTGGGGGCGAGGCAGGCAGGCTGGCTTGATGGGGCTGGGGAGGGGAGGAGATGGGGCTAGGGGCTGGGGAGAGGCAGGCAGGCTGGCTTGATGGGGCTGGGGAGAGGCAGGCTGGCTTGATGAGGCTGGGAGAGAGGCAGGCTGGCTGAATGGAGCTGGGGCGAGAGGCAGGCTGGCTGATGGGGCTGGGGGAGAGGCAGGCTGGATGGGGCTGGGGGGAGAGGCAGGCTGGCTGGATGGGGCTGGGGCTGGGGAGAGAGGCAGGCTGGCTGGATGGCGCTGGGGATAGAGGCAGGCAGGCTGGATGAGGCTGGAGAGCAGGCTGGCTGGATGGGGCTGGGGAGAGGCAGGCTGGCTTGATGGGGCTGGGGAAAGGCTGGGGGAGGCAGGCTGGCTGGATGAGGCTGGCGAGAGAGGCAGGCTGGCTGGATGGAGCTGGGGAGAGAGGCAGCCTGAATGGGGCTAGGGAAAGAGGCAGGCTGGCTGAATGGGCCTGGGGGAGAGAGGCAGGCTGGCTGGATGGGGCTGGGGGGAGAGAGGCAGGCTGGCTGGTTGGGGCTGGGGAGAGAGGCAGGCTGGCTGGATGGGGCTGGGGATAGAGGCAGGCTGGCTTGGATGGGGCTGGAGAGAGCAGGCAGGCAGGGGCTGGGGTGAGGCAGGCTGGCTTGATGGGGCTGGGGTGAGGCAGGCTGGCTGAATGGAGCTGGGGAGAGGCAGGCAGGCTGGCTTGATGGGGCTGGGGAGAGGCAGGCTGGCTTGATGAGGCTGGCGAGAGAGGCAGGCTGGCTGAATGGAGCTGGGGCGAGAGGCAGGCTGGCTGAATGGGGCTGGGGGGAGAGGCAGGCTGGATGGGGCTGGGTGAAGAGAGGCAGGCTGGCTGGATGGGGCTGGCGAGAGAGGCAGGCTGGCTGGATGAGGCTGGAGAGAGAGGCAGGCTGACTGGTGTTCTCTCACACCACAGCACAGCAGACCAGCTCCCCTTGCTGGGGGCCTCGCCACACTGCACCCCAGCTGCAGCTTGTTTTTCTAACTAGGAAGAGATGGATCTGATTAGCAAATGTTTGTTTTTGTACTCCTATGGAGGTAGTGCGTCCCTTAAGACAGGCTTTGGTTGCACAGTGATATCAAGCACAGGAGTATGAATATGAGGTGGGCTGCATTTTAGAGACACAAGAGGTGTTAATGTAAGCACTATCAGTCATTACTGTTTAAAAATGAGTCATACGCTTAAAATGTACAGTTTACATTGTGACTAAGACACTAATTGTCTTAGATATTAGGTTAGTTTCTTAATGGGAAAGGTGCCCGTTATATGGGCATTAGCATCATCATGGTCTTATTTTAAGCTATGGTCCAAGGTCAGTACATTCCATATCTGTGATAATGCACGGTTTATGCTGCTGCTATGATATTGACTAATACTACAGACGCTGTGTGACTGTGATTCGCCCAGTAGTAATATCCCTCCTTGACGTTCATTTGTGTTCAGAAGCCTTCTAGTAAGATGTTCCCGGCTTCCTTGACGGCCCTTTTCAGATACTATCAATACATATGAATGATTTGCTCTGTCTGTGTTTGTGTGTGTACGTTTGATAAGTTAATTCACCTCTTCTCTAATAGACTATCTGCGTCTGTTTTCCCTGCTTTCCTCTGTGGCGCATTAGGAACTGGGGAGATGAGGGAGATATGGGGGGAGGAGGGAGGAGAGAGATATAGGGGGATGAGGGAGGAGAGGGAAGAGATAGATATGAGGAAGAGAGGTATGGGGGATTAGGGAGGAGAGGGAAGAGAGATATGGGGGATTAGGGAGGAGAGGGAAGAGATATAGGGGGATGAGGTAGGAGAGGAAAGAGATAGATATGAGGAAGAGAGGTATGGGAAGGAGAGGGAAGAGATAGATATGAGGAAGAGAGGTATGGGGATTAGGGAGGAGAGGGAAGAGATATTGGGGGATGAGGGAGGAGCGGGCAGAGAGATATGGGGGTGAAGGAGGAGAGGGAAGAGAGATATGGGGGATTAGGGAGGAGAGGGAAGAGATATAGGGGGATGAGGGAGGAGAGGGAAGAGATAGATATGA
Organism: Oncorhynchus tshawytscha; assembly: GCF_018296145.1. NCBI lineage: Eukaryota > Metazoa > Chordata > Actinopteri > Salmoniformes > Salmonidae > Oncorhynchus > Oncorhynchus tshawytscha. Next base: position 35,368,064 of record NC_056442.1, read on the forward strand.
GGAAGAGAGGTATGGGAAGGAGAGGGAAGAGATAGATATGAGGAAGAGAGGTATGGGAAGGAGAGGGAAGAGAGATATGAGGAAGAGAGATATGGGGGATGAAGGAGGAGAGGGAAGAGAGATATGGGGGATTAGGGAGGAGAGGGAAGAGATATTGGGGGATGAGGGAGGAGCGGGCAGAGAGATATGGGGGATGAAGGAGGAGAGGGAAGAGAGATATGGGGGATTAGGGAGGAGAGGGAAGAGATATAGGGGGATGAGGGAGGAGAGGGAAGAGATAGATATGAGGAAGAGAGGTATGGGAAGGAGAGGGAAGAGATAGATATGAGGAAGAGAGGTATGGGAAGGAGAGGGAAGAGAGATATGAGGAAGAGAGGTATGGGGGATTAGGGAGGAGAGGGAAGAGATATGGGGGATTAGGGAGGAGAGGGAAGAGATATTGGGGGATGAGGGAGGAGAGGGCAGAGAGATATGGGGGGGGATGAAGGAGGAGAGGGAAGAGATATGGGCGGATGGGGTAGGAGAGAGATGGGGGGAGAGAGATATGAGGGAGGAGAGGGAAGTGAGATATTGGTGGATGGGGGAGGAGAGGGAAGAGAGAGATATGAGGGAGGAGAGGGAAGAGATATTGGTGGATGGGGGAGGAGAGGGAAGAGAGAGATATGAGGGAGGAGAGGGAAGAGAGATATTGTTGGATGGGGAGGGGAGGGAGAGAGAGATATGAGGGAGGAGAGGGAAGAGAGATATTGGTGGATGGGGGAGGAGAGGGAAGAGAGATGGGAGGAGAGGGAATTGAGATATTGGTGGATGGGGAGGAGAGGGAAGAGAGAGATATGAGGGAGGAGAGGGAAGTGAGAGATATGAGGGAGGAGAGGGAAGTGAGAGATATGAGGGAGGAGAGGGAAGAGAGATATTGGTGGATGGGGAGGAGAGGGAAGAGAGATGAGGGAGGAGAGGGAATTGAGATATTGGTGGATGGGGGAGGAGAGGGAAGAGAGAGATATGAGGGAGGAGAGGGAAGTGAGAGATATGAGGGAGGAGAGGGAAGAGAGATGAGTGGAGAGGGAGCAGTGGTTATTTTCAGAGCATCTCATGTTATATTTATAGTCAATAAGACACACTTGCCTCCTGTCAGTGAAGGGATTAGCAGGAGCAGCTAGTTTACACAGGGAGAGGGAGAGGGAGGGAGGAGATAGATTGGAGCTGAAGAGAGTAGAGATGAGAGGAAAGGAAAGGGGAAACTAGATGAAAGAGAAATGAGTGATTGATAAGAATACATTACATTATTGACTAGAGCTGTGATGATACCAGTATTGCAATATTCTTTTCATGGCAAAAATGAAAACATGAAGCAGACAACTCTTTGGTCCTTTAAAAACCAGCTGAATGTAAAATACTGTGTGATATAGCTTGGTAAATAAATACATGTGACTCTGGATGACAACAAAATGACGTTTATTTCCAGCATTCGGGCTGTTTTCCTGAAAGTTAAATCCGGTTTGTGATTTGTTTCCTTGCCACAATACTGGTATCGTCCAGGCTCTAGTATTGACATGGTTTAACATGATAACAAAGGGGAAATGATTGAAATTGTAGGCAGAACATGTACAATACAAGAGTTGTTTATCATTTACATAATTGTTTATCAAATTAAATCTCTCCATGACCCGTGTCTTTTTAATAGAGATAATTGGAAAATCTTCTGTATTATAAATTGAATTCTCTTTTTATCTCTATCTTAATGTTCACTAATGCCATTCATAGCCAGTATGAATCATTGGCTCAAAGTAATTCTCGCACATGGTAAAGCAGTGTGTTAGTTCCTCTCCAACACCTGTTTTGCTCCGCACTACAGTGTGTGTCCTAAATGGCACCCTATTCCTTATATAGTGCACTATAAAGGCTAGTCCCTATATAATGCACTATAACGGCTATTCCCTATATAGTGCACTATAAAGGGAATAGGTTGCCATTTAGGAAGCAGACAATTAGGTAGGTAGAAATAAAGTGACACCCACTCAATATTTTGACACCTGTCTGGCATGTGTGAAGTCAGACATTGTCCCATGGTTCTCTGAATAAAGCTGTGCCCCATACAGGGCTTCTTCTCCCTCACTGTTCCTTCTCGGCCAACACTAACACTTCTGCCTTTTCCATCAGCCCACTCCCTACCTCAATGACATGCCAATGCCAGTCATTTGTGGAAATGAGTAGGAATTGAAATCATGAATTGAAAAGAACAACTACAGGCAGCTCAGTAATTAAATCGTATACATGTTCTCAATGGAAAATGACTGGAATGGAACTGGCCCCAAGCCTTGATTATGAACTTTGTACAGTATAATGGGCTGTATGATACAGTGTGATGGGTTGTATGGTACAGTGTGATGGGCTATATGATACAGTGTGATGGGCTATATGGTACAGTGTGATGGGCTGTATGGTACAGTATGATGGGCTGTATGGTACAGTATGATGGGCTGTATGGTACAGGGCTATGATGGGGCTGTATGGTACAGTATGATGGGCTGTATGGTACAGTATGATGGGCTGTATGGTACAGTATGATGGGCTGTATGGTACAGTATGATGGGCTGTATGATACAGTATGATGGGCTGTATGATACAGTATGATGGGCTGTATGGTACAGTATGATGGGCTGCATGATACAGTGTGGTGGGCTGTATGGTACAGTATGATGGGCTGTATGATACAGTGTGGTGGGCTGTATGGTACAGTATGATGGGCTGTATGATACAGTGTGGTGGGCTGTATGGTACAGTATGATGGGCTGCATGATACAGTATGATGGGCTGTATGATACAGTGTGGTGGGCTGTATGGTACAGTGTGGTGGGCTGTATGGTACAGTGTGATGGGCTATATGGTACAGTGGTGGGCTGTATGGTACAGTATGATGGCTGTATGTACAGTGTGATGGGCTGTATGGTACAGTGTGATGGGCTGTATGGTACAGTATGATGGGCTGTATGGTACAGTATGATGGGCTGTATGATACAGTGTGGTGGGCTGTATGGTACAGTGTGATGGGCTATATGGTACAGTGTGATGGGCTGTATGGTACAGTGTGATGGGCTATATGGTACAGTATGATGTGCTGTATGGTACAGTGTGATGGGCTGTATGGTACAGTATGATGGGCTGTATGGTACAGTGTGATGGGCTGTATGGTACAGTGTGATGGACTGTATGGTACAGTGTGATGGGCTGAATGGTACAGTATGATGGGCTGTATGGTACAGTATGATGGGCTGTATGGTACAGTATGATGGGCTGTATGGTACAGTATGATGGGCTGTATGGTACAGTATGATGGGCTGCATAGTACCCTCCAAGCTCGTCATCAAGCTCGAGACCCTGGGTCTCGACCCCGCCCTGTGCAACTGGGTACTGGACTTCCTGACGGGCCGCCCCCAGGTGGTGAGGGTAGGCAACAACATCTCCTCCCCGCTGATCCTCAACACTGGGGCCCCACAAGGGTGCGTTCTGAGCCCTCTCTTGTACTCCCTGTTCACCCAGACTGCGTGGCTGCACGCCTCCAACTCAATCATGGTTTGCTGGACGACACACAGTGGTAGGCTGTGATGGTACCAACAATGATGAGACTGGCCTACAGGGAGGAGGTGAGGGCCCTCGGAGTGTGGTGTCAGAAAATAACCTCACACTCAACGTCAACAAAACTAAGGAGATGATTGTGGACTTCAGGAAACAGCAGAGGGCTGTATGGTATCCACATCGATGGAACAGTAGTGGAGTGGGTAGCAAGTTTTAAGTTGATGGGCATACACATCACAGACAAACTGAATTGGTCCACTCACACAGACAGCATGTGAAGAAGGCGCAGCAGCGCCTCTTCAACCTCAGGAGGCTGAAGAAATTCGGCTTGTCACCAAAAGCACTCACAAACTTTACAGATGCACAATCGAGAGCATCCTGGCGGGCTGTATCACCGCCTGGTGTACTGCTCCGCCCTCAACCGGGCTGGTAGTGAGGTCTGCACAACGCATCACCGGGGGCAATCTACCTGCCCTCCAGGACACCTACACCACCCGATGTTACAGGAAGGCCATAAAGTCAAGGACATCAACCACCCGAGCCACTGCCTGTTCACCCGCTATCATCCACAGCGATGATGTACAGGTGCATCAAAGTATGGGACCGAGAGACTGAAAAACAGCTTCTATCTCAAGGCCATCAGACTGTTAAACAGCCACCACAACATGAGTGGCTGCTGCCAACACACTGACACTGACTCAACTCCAGCCACTTTAATAATGGGAATTGATGGGAAATGATGTAAATATATCATAGCCACTTTAAACAATGCTACCTTATATAATGTTACTTACCCTACATTATTCATCTCATATGCATACGTATACTGTACTCTATATCATCGACTGCATCCTTATGTAATACATGTATCACTAGCCACTTTAACTATGCCACTTTGTTTACATACTCATCTCATATGTATATATGATGGGATACCATCTACTGTATCTTGATGCTGCTCTGTACCATCACTCATTCATATATCCTTATGTACATATTCTTTATCCCCTTACACTGTGTATAAGACAGTAGTTTTGGAATTGTTAGTTAGATTACTTGTTGGTTATTACTGCATTGTCGGAACTAGAAGCACAAGCATTTCGCTACACTCTCATTAACATCTGCTAACCATGTGTATGTGACAAATAAAATTTGATTTGATGTACAGTATGGTGGGCTGTATGTACAGTATGATGGGCTGTATGTACAGTATGATGGGCTGTATGTACAGTGTGATGGGCTGTATGTACAGTGTGATGACATGTATGTACAGTATGATGGGCCGTATGTACAGTATGATGACATGTATGTACAGTATGATGGGCAGTATGATGGGCTGTATGTACAGTATGATGAGCTGTATGTACAGTATGATGGGCTGTATGTACAGTATGATGACATGTATGTACAGTATGATGGGCAGTATGATGGGCTGTATCTACAGTATGATGGGCTGTATCTACAGTATGATGGGCTGTATGTACAGTATGATGGGCTGTATGTACAGTATGATGGGCAGTATCTAAAGTATGATGGGCTGTATGTACAGTATGATGGGCTGTATGTACAGTATGATGGGCTGTATGTACAGTATGATGGGCTGTATGTACAGTATGATGGGCTGTATGTACAGTATGATGGGCTGTATGTACAGTATGATGACATGTATGTACAGTATGATGGGCAGTATGTACAGTATGATGGGCTGTATCTACAGTATGATGGGCTGTATCTACAGTATGATGGGCTGTATGTACAGTATGATGGGCTGTATGTACAGTATGATGGGCTGTATGTACAGTGATGATGGACATGTATGTACAGTATGATGACATGTATGTACAGTATGATGGGCTGTATCTACAGTATGATGGGCTTTATCTACAGTATGATGGGCTGTATGTACAGTATGATGGGCAGTATCTACAGTATGATGGGCTGTATGTACAGTATGATGGGCTGTATGTACAGTATGATGGACATGTATGTACAGTATGATGACATGTATGTACAGTATGATGGGCAGTATTATGGGCTGTATGTACAGTATGATGACATGTATGTACAGTATGATGGGCTGTGTATGTACAGTATGATTGGCTGTATGTTCAGTATGATGGGCTCTATGATGTACATTACGATGGACTGTTTGATGGGCAGTATGATGGGCTATATGATGGGCTGTATGTACTGAATGATGGGCTGTATGTATGGTATGATGGGCTGTATGTACGGTATGATGGGCTGTATGTACAGTATGATGGGCTGTATGATGGGCTCTACGATGTACATTACGATGGACTGTTTTATGGGCTGTATGTACTGAATGACGGGCTGTATGTACGGTATGATGGGCTGTATGTACGGTATGATGGGCTGTATGTACAGTATGATGGGCAGTATGGTACAGTGTGATGGGCTGTATGTACAGTATGATGGGCTGTATGTACAGTGTGATGGGCTGTACGTACAGTATGATGGGCTGTAAGTACAGTAAGATGGGCAGTTTAATGTGCAGAATCATGGGCAGTTTAATGTGCAGTATGATGGTCTGTATGTACAGTATAATGGGCTGTATGTACAGTATGATGGGCAGTATGATGGGCTGTATGGTACAGTGTGATGGGCTATATGTACAGTATGATGGGCTGTATGTACAGTATGGTGGGCTGTATGTACAGTATGATGGGCTGTATGTACAGTGTGATGAGAAGTATGATGGGCTGTATGTACCGTATGAAGGGCAGTTTAATGTGCAGTATGATGGGCTGTATGTACAGTTTAATGTGCAGAATGATGGGCTGTATGTACAGTTTGATGGGCTGTATGTACAGTATGATGGGCAGTATGTACTGGATGATGTGCTGTATGTACTGAATTATGGGCTGTATGATGGGCAGTATGTTGGGCAGTATGATGTACAGTTTGATGGGCTGTATGATGTACAGTACGATGGGCTGTTTGATGGGCAGTATGTGCAGTATGATGGGCTTATGTACAGTATGGTGGTCTGTATGTTCAGTATGATGGGCTGTATCTACAGTATGATGGGCAGTATGAGGGGCTGTATGTACTGAATGATGGGCTGTATAATGGGCAGTATGATGGGCTGTATGTACTGAATGATGGGCAGTATGTGCTGAATGATGGGCAGTATGATGGGCAGTATGTACTGAATGATGGGCAGTATGTTGGGCAGTATGATGGGCAGTATGATGGGCAGTATGTTGGGCAGTATGATGGGCGGTATGTACTGAATGATGGGCAGTATGATGGGCAGTATGTTTGGCAGTATGATGGGCAGTATGTTGGGCAGTATGATGGGCAGTATGATGGGCAGTATGATGGGCAGTATGTTGGGCAGTATGTACTGAATGATGGGCAGTATGTTGGGCAGTATGTACTGAATGATGGGAAGTATGATGGGCAGTATGATGGGCAGTATGTTGGGCAGTATGATGGGCGGTATGTACTGAATGATGGGCAGTATGATGGGCAGTATGTTTGGCAGTATGATGGGCAGTATGTTGGGCAGTAGTAAAAGGACAGGTCTAATGAATGGATTGCTGGAAGCCCTCTCTCTTGGTTGTGTTGTTTATGTGTGCAGATGATCTATGTTTATCCTCTGTCTTCTCTCCTGTCTTCCCCTCTGCTGTCTTGTCCGCTCTGCTCTGCTCTGATCTCCATCCCCTCTTCTCCTCTACCAGGCAGCTGTGGCTCTGCAGCAGGTGGGCTGGCAGGAGGTGTACCCCATGGACTTCTACTCCAATCAGAGCCTGGGGCCATGGGCGCCCAACCACCCCGACAACCAACCAGCTCGGCCCACCCGCAAACAGACACAGGTGAGTAGGGCAGAAGACGAATTACTTGGGGGGTGGGGGTGAAACCAAATGTGTCCAAAATGCTTGAAGCCTCTCGTGTGTGTGTGTGTGTCATGTGCCTTAAATGGAAGCGCTTACTAAGAGCGAGTGCGTCACCATGGTGACACCCAGCGGTACACTGACAACAGAACACATTTCATGATTTTACATTTCTTCTTTGATTTGTGTTGATGCAAAGTTGCATATCTGACCCTGTTTGAAATGATGTTCAATGACTTGTAAATGTCAACCATCAAATGTATGCATTCTCTTTGGAGGAATATTTCCTTGCTATGAACATTCCTTGTGAGTTTTCCTGTCATTGTATCAGGAGTAGGTACTATTAGGGGTAGGCACTGTCACAGTTCCAAATGTTAACTCTCTCCTACTGTTTCCATACAGAAGACTGGCTCACAGCCAGCCCCTACCTCCACTCCCTCACAGCAGTCTAAACTGTGTGGACAGAACCAGTGCGCCCCTTTTGGCTGTCAGGGAGAATGACATGTACACCTCCGCTGCTGTTGGAGCTCAGGAGGGCTTTCACTCTGAGCCCTGCTCAACACCTCACCTCCCCAAGGAGACAGAGAGCAGTACAGAGAACCAGACACACTTCACCTCAGATACCCCTCCATTATATTTACTGTCCTGATGGAATGGACATTACTGCATCAAAGTTTGAGAGAGAGAGAGAGAGAGAGGGACAAGGATATTTAATATTTTAACCAACATGTCTACCAATCAGTAGCAGTTAGAAGTGTGTGTCAGACAGGAGCTCCTGGTTAGGGCTGTGTATTAGTCAGTCACGACTTGCTCTCCACTCATTATTTATTAATGACAGGAGTCTTTCAGTGTGTGGATGTGAGATGTGGCCTAGGCTGGTTCCCTGAGTACATCTCCCTAGGTTATCTACCACAGTCTCTTTGATGTCACACGTACGGCACCCCTCTGATGTCACAACCCCCCGACAAGGCCTGCTGTGCTGCAGCTTCTACTCAGATCAGTCACAGCCGCATCTCATTCGAATCACAAGCACAGGTGCTAGATACTGCTGGTCCCACCAGATGCCCAGGTCCTCGATGTTGTATTGGGTAATGTGCTACGTCACTGTATATAATATCACATTACACCATGCTCGACACCTCAGCGTTTCCCTCACAAGGCTAGCTAGTGAGTTATAAAGGTGTTTGTTTACTGACTGTTGTCTTGTTGGTTTGAATAGAAGCATTGGAAAACAGAGTTCTTTCAGTTGAGGTATAATTGACATATTGGGAGGTGGGGATTTGGCAGGAGATTGCATTCAACAGATAAATAAAGAATCTTCACTCCCTAATGCTTGTAGGATCTGCAGAGAAAATATCAAACTTAATTAAGCTGAGTAAACTTTTGTGGATTGCAAAGCCAAACTGAATATCCTCTCTAGTATCTCTCTTTGCTGTTTACTTCTTTATTGTCCTTTGTCTGGATCCTTACCCACAGAGAATCCCTACCTACATCTTTTAAAACATAAACACTATAGCACTGTACCTGTCCACAGCCCTGGGATATGTTTATTAAGCACAGGCACGGAATAATGTTTTTAAATGGAGACAGAAATGAGCATGCTAAACCAAAATGTCTAGGTAGTACTTCCTCTGTTTCAAACAATTTGCTTTTTTTCTTGGTAACTGAAGTAACCCAAGTATTTGCACCACCTCTGCTCTCAGACTTGCCTTCCACAGAGACTCTGATCCAATGCGCATATATGGCCAAATGCAGAAAAACATGTTATGTGAGAAAATTCTCCCCGTATGATCTGTGGTGTATTGTGTCAGACATATTGCACCACAGGTTCATTGGACCAGAGATGAAGTGGGAGGCAGTGGCCACTAGATGGAGAAATCTGCAAAGCCAGTGTGTTTTAGCCCCACTCTGATAGTGCTGCTAAATCACCAGAGCTCATGGGGGATTGATTTATCACTGTTTTGTATGGCAGTGTAGTGGGTGAGTGTGCTTGGGGGTGTCCTTCCAAGAACCCTGTGTGCTTTTTGTATTCAGTGTGTGTAATTGTTTCCAGATGTTTGGGGAATGTGACTCCACTCTCTTCCATCTCCCTTGGCATCCCTCCCCCTCTCCCTCTCTCTCTCCAAATGTTTTTGCCATCATGTTTCTTCTGCCAGCAGCTCCCCGTTTCCTGTCCCTAGGGCAGGATTGGCCAGGGTGGGGTTATGGAGGGGTTATGACTGCTTTTGACTGCTTATGAGCTTCCTGTGCACATGTGTCACGTGACTAAGTCATTTCAGTTGAATGCAGTCAGTTGTACAACTGACTAGGTATTTCCCTTTCCTTTCTCAAAGACAACAGGTGTCATGGATTACGTAGGCGTTTGACTGCTATCAGTTTGCGCTGTACGGTGAGCTGGTGTTTATTATAATCCAGTTCCTATGTTGGTCACCCAAAACCATTATATTGATATCCCCCAAATACAATAAAACATTTGAGACCTCTTAAGATATGTGTTAATATATAGGTCATAGTGTATCGCAGGAGGTTGGTGGGACCTTAATTGGGGAGGACGGGCTCAGGGTAACAGCTGGAGCGGCATCAGTGGAATGGTATCAAATATATCAAACGCATGGTTTCTATGTGTTTGATGCCATTCCATTTGCACTGTTCCAGCCATTATTATGAGCCGTCCTCCCCTCAGCAGCCTCCACTGTAGTATATCTTAAATAGCACTTTTGTAAAACCCAAAGATGTGTTGCACCAACTGATTGCTTACTTTCAGACTCCAAGTATGTGCTTGTTTGTTTGTTTGTTTGTTTATTTTTCTGGTCCAGAGAAGGCTCCTCAGAGGAGGAAGGGGAGGACCATTCTCCTCAGTGAATTTCATGCAAATAAAATTGTAAAACATTTCAAAAGTGATCCTTTTCAGATAAAACGGTATTAAATATATTCACTTCACCAAATAATTGATTAAAACACACTGTTTTGCAATGAAGGTCTACAATAGCCTCAGCAGCACTCTGTAGGGTAGCACTATGGTGTAGCCAGAGGACAGCTAGCTTCTGTCCTCCTCTGGGTACATTGACTTCAATACAAAACCTAGGAGGCTCATGGTTCTCACCACCTTCCATAGACTTACACTGTAATTATGACAACGTCCAGAGGATGTCCTCCAACCTATCAGAGCTCTTGCAGCATGAACTGACAAGTTGTCCACCCAATCAAAGGATCAGATAATGAATTAACTGCTTACTGACTGTACACTAACTTTACTGCATAATTGTAGCAGGTTTACTAACACGTTAGTTCTATTAGCTATGTTGACTATGACGTTACTTTAACTAATATGGTGACCACAATGTAGGCTGTGTGTAGTGGTTATGATATGGTTTGGCTCGTATAGGTTTTTTCACCTGGTCACATACAGCTGATGTGTTGTGCATTGAAGTCCAAAAGTGAAGGGAAAAGGTGAGAGGAGGGGAGTACATAGATGTGAGAAGGGATACAATGTGGCTGCTATGAAAGTGAACCATGTTTACTCGTGATCAGGTGTGTATTCATTCCGCTGATTCTGTGGGAAAACGCTTCTTAAACGGAAGCAAACGGAGCGTAACTGGAATAAACAACTGAATTTGTCCAATAGAAACTCGTTTGCAACTGTTGGACTCATGATTCTACCCTAGATCAGCTAGATGCAGGGAAGAGTGTGCAAAGGGGTATTGAATGTGTCACTGTCTGTGACCTCAACATTTTCCCTGGACCTGTATGCACCTACATTGTAAACATTCATTCATAGGCTAGGTTGTAACAACCTCATGATGGGTATAGGGAAAATTCAAGAATCATGTAGTAGCCTAAACTTAACACTGTTACATTGAGCTGGGTGTATGGAATATGAATGACAGTCATCCAATATGCTGTAATAGAAATAAGATAAGCACATGAAAAAAAAATGTGTCCTCCCTTATCATAAATGACACCGACCGCAACTGGTCTGGTCGTGTGTGTTTGTCACCTGTTAGGGAAGAGGCAACACTCCATGTGATGTATTCATCTACTCATTTATTTTCATGACAGCGGAGAAGCTGAGTCACAGTAGCCTCCTTCCCCTCCGCTCTCCCTTCATCTCCAATGACCCCATCAGTCCCTGTTGCCCTCCTGTGTACAGAACATTCACTCAGAGGTCTGACATCTTTAGAGGGACTGGTCGTCATTTGCGCCATCCTCCCTCCACCTCTTTCATTTTGTCATCCTTCTCTTTCCGGGGTTGTTAAAGTTATTTTCTTTCACACAGACATGTGAACAGATCTACAAACGTCAGATACACTTTTTCTATTTTGACAAGTTGCACAACAACAAAGGGAGAACTCTGTTTTTGTTGTTTTTCTGCAAAAGTGACTTGGAGGCTATGTGTGTGGACTCCAGACGATGTGACTGGGCCAGCCACGGCTGGAGGAGCACAGTGGGCCAGCCACAGCTGGAGGAGCGCAGTGGGCCAGCCACAGCTGGAGGAGCGCAGTGGGCCAGCCACAGCTGGAGGAGCACAGTGGGCCAGCCACGGCTGGAGGAGCGCAGTGGGCCAGCCACGGCTGGAGGAGCGCAGTGGGCCAGCCACGGCTGGAGGAGCGTAGTGGGCCAGCCACGGCTGGAGGAGCGTAGTGGGCCAGCCACGGCTGGAGGAGCGTAGTGGGCCAGCCACGGCTGGAGGAGCGTAGTGGGCCAGCCACGGCTGGAGGAGCGTAGTGGGCCAGCCACGGCTGGAGGAGCGTAGTGGGCCAGCCACGGCAGGAGGAGCGCAGGCGTGGCAGGAGACGGTATATTCCATTTAGAATATTATATCACTACAAAGAAGAGGATCTGGTTCATTTGACTGCTGAATTTTGGAAACCTGGTTGTTCGTTATGTCGGTAAGACTGTGACTACGGGTAGTAATTATGTTGTATGCTGTGAAACCCATCTCTTTGTGCTGCATTGGTATGTCAACATGGCATTTGTGGCAAAATGTTCAATGTTGTATCTACAGTGGAAAAATATGATTATAAGCATACAAACAGTCTCAATTTAATAGTATTGCTGTCAAATTAGATTGCTACTGTATGTAATACTATCCAGTATCGTCTACTTTCCCCAATGTTAATGGGAGCTTGGGGGTGGGAGGGGGGCCTTTGCCACATTGGCAGGAAAACAAACAGCTGAATGTGGGCATTCCTGAGGGGAGGAACGATGGAATTAGACGAGTTCAGTGGTAAGATATGTCAGATGACATTGATCAAGGAAGAATACAATGTAAAAGGACCATCTTGGCCTAACGTATTTGCAGTTCCAAATAATTAGTACACGTATCATCAGCATACAATCAGATGGAAGTTAACTGAGGGGGAAGTTTATTGTCATAAATGTCAATGATTATTCAGTGTTTTCAGCTCCACCGGGATCTGTAAGTGTTAATGTGAGAAAAAGCTGGTGGGTGTGGGCAGAATGTGTGTGGGCACGGACAGAATAGATAGGAATATGAAGGAAGGTTGCTAGGAGGTTGGATAAAATACTTTGATGGAGGAAAAATGAAGTGTTGTAAAGATATGAGTAATTCTGTGTGGGAGGTCAGTCTGTCTCTTATCAGCCTGCCAAATGCCAGCCCAGCACAATGCTGCCATGGATTATCTCTCTAGTGCTTTTAAATACCTGTAGAAAAAGACTGCTTCATTGTCTGTGTTCTTCTTCTCTCATAGTTTCTCTTTAATTCAATAATTTCCTCACACTCTTTCACACTTAATCTCCTTAGTGACAAACTGTGTCTTTAGGGCATTATTGAAGTGCTGACATGACATAGTGTAAACTGGTACAGTGCATTAGTAATAATAATAATTGGAGAAGGATTGTTCCTGCATTTATGCAAATGCACACACACACACAACCCCTAGGTGAAGTATGGAGAGTCCACACAGGGAATCCCTAGTCGACAGCATTACTGCCATGTGGTTGTCGTGCCCCTCAGTCAATTGAAAGGTCAGCCTATCTCAGGACTGGTAAGAAGACACTACTGGCATTCAGGCTACTGCCATTCACTTTGTTACAGGCTGCATCCCAAATGGCACCATATTCCTATAGTGCACTCCTTTTGACCAGGGGCAGGGCCCATAGATGGCCTTTTGGGACGCACCCACAGTGTCCTAAGTTGTCATGTATTGAAGATGCACTAAATGACCAAAGGTAAGTGGACACCTGCTCATTGAACATCTCATTCCAAAATCACTGTCATTCATATGGAGTTGGTCCCCCCTTTGCTACTATAACAGCCTCTACTCTTCAGGGAAGGCTTTCAACTAGATGTTGGAACATTGCTTCAGGGACTTGCTTCCATTCAGCCACGAGCATTAGTGAGGTCGGGCTCTGATGTTGGGCAATTAGGCCTGGCTCGCAGTCGGCATTCCAATTCATCCCAAAGGTGTTCAATGGGGTTGAGGTCAGGGCTCTGTGCAGGCCAGTGAAGTTCTTCCATACAGATCTCGACAAACCATTTCTGTATGGATCTCACTTTTCTGCACGGGGGCATTGTCATGCTGAAACAGGAAAGGAAGGTTGTTAGGAGGTTGCCCAAACACAAAGTTGGAAGCATAGAATCATCTAGAATGTCATTGTACGCTGTATCTTTAAGATGTTCCTTCACTGGAACTAAGGGGCCTACCCCGAACCATGGAAAAACAGACTATTATTCCTCCTCCAAACTTTACAGTCAGCACTATGCATTCGGACAGGTAGCTTCTCCTGGCATCCGCCAAACGCAGATTAGTTGGTCGGACTGCCAGGTGGTGAAGCGTGATTCAGCACTCCAGAGAAGGTTTCCACTGCTCCAGAGTCCAATGGCGGTGAGCTTTACACCGCTCCTGCCGACTCTTGGCATTGTGCATGGTGTTCTAAGGCTTGTGTGCAGCTGCTTGTCCATGTAAACCCGTTCTTGTGCTATATTGCAACTGAGGACAAATGATTTTTACATGCTTCAGCACTCGGCAGTCCTGTTCTGTGAGCTTGTGGGGCCTAACACTTCGCGGCTGAGCTGTTGTTGCTCCTAGACGTTTCCACTTCACAATAACAGCACTTACAGTTGACCGGGGCAGCTCTAGCAGGGCAGAAATTTTATGAGCTGACATGTTAGAAAGGTGGCATCCTATGACGGTGCCACGTTGAAAGTCACTGAGCTCTTCAGTAAGGGCCATTCTACTGCCAATATTTGTCTATGGAGATTGCATGGCTGTTTCCTTGATTTTATACACTTGTCAGCCATGTGTGTGGCTGAAATAGCCAAATCCACTAATTTGAAGGGGTGTCCACATACTTTTGTATATATAGTCTGTGTAGAAGGAATTGGTGCTCATCAATCCCCTGTCTGTCTGTTCTACCATCAGTCTGATCTCTCCTCTTTGAACAGTAAGACTTTATGTGCTGTCAAAGTGGAGCATCAGCATGTAGCCTCTTACAGTACAGGGAGTAGGGCCACTCTTAATCATGAGGACTGCACTCAGCCTAGCAGCCTTGGGAGGACATTCACACCACATCTACAGGCGTACGTAATGCAGATCCTATCAAGGGCCCTATGTATCAAGCGTCTCAGAGTAGTATTGCTGATTTTAGGATCGGTTTTGCCTTTTAGATGACAATGAATAAATCCTAGATTACCACTCCTACTCTGAGATGCTTCATATACAGATCCCAAACTAAAGGAAACGCCAACATAAAGTGTCTTAATAGAGTATTGGGCCACCATAACCTTCCAGAACAGCTTCAATGCACCTCGGCATTGTCCGGAACTCTATTGGAAGGATGCGACAACTTTCCTCCATGAGAAATTCTATCATTTGGTGTTTTGTTAGTGGTGGTGAAAAACGCTGTCTCAGGTGTGGCTCCAGAATCTCCCATGCATGTTAAATTGGGTTGAGATCTGGTGACTGAGACGACCATGGCATATGGTTTACATCTCATCAAACCATTCAGTTACCAATCATGCCCTGTGGATGGGGGCATTGTCACCCTATGGGGGCATTTCCATTATTTTGACCTGTATATGCCGTTACTCCAAAGCAGAAAGGTCAACAGGAGTAAAAAATAATTCAAACATTTAAAAAATGACAGACAAAATGCATGTTCATCATTTTATAAAATGCAAATTGAATACATAACATTTATTTATATTAAACTGTGTTGCTTTTAGGTAAAGAAAAAGCAGGACAACCAGAGAAAGTAGGAAATAGAAGATCAGAACCACCTGTATAAAGAAGGAAGTCAGAAAAAGATCTAAAGACATAATGGAGATAAAAACATACTTCAATATCCTCATGAAGAAATGATTGTAGCTCTTGAAGTGATCTGTATTCCACAGAACTGCTCTGTCTGTTCCTATCAGGGCTTATGTGGGCTGGTGAAAAATAGATGACATGTTAGAGTTCAGTGTACTCCCTGTGCTTCACACTGTCTTTCATTTTCAGCTTATAAGTGTGTACCTAACCCAGGGCTGTGCTCTGATGATACACACTCACTAACTACAGGAATCTCCTTCATCAGCTCCTGGCACTTCTTTCCTCTCCCCTCAAGGATATGTGTTTAATATATATTTGTGACGGATCCTTGAATGATTAAGGGTAATATCTCAATAGGCAGAATACATCAGAATCCAGATAACACCACTGTTTTCATGCACAAGTCATCAAGTTCACGTTGTTCTCTTTCACAGGCCTGGGGAATCAATGTCCTGTATTATGCTACTGCAAATAGGCTGGGCTCTTTCTGCACTGTCTAACTGCTGAAATGTCAGGCTTGTCCTGAACAGAGCCATCTATTTGTCTAAGTGTAGATCTCTGCATTTCTTGGTTGCTTCATTAGCAAATCACAGTATTCTAAACAGACTTGTTACACTAGTCAGCACATGCACCAAAGTGCTGGTAACAAACACTGTGCCCTCATCACAACCTCGTAATCTCAAACAATATACCCATTTTCTAAGGTCAAAGGTCACAGCATCACTGCAGGTGTTTTGACGTTTCCAGTCTTTCTCTGAGGAACTCATCACACAGCCTTCCTTACACACCCCTGTCAATGTGATGCAGGTTTGCCCCCTAGCGACCATGGCTGTAGACTGTTACCAGTGGTGCTGTTGCTACAGTAACAATCTAATGCCACGGTCACCATGGAGACAGTGGGAGAACAGGATTTACTGTGGAAACGCATAGTGAATGAGGATTGGCTTGTTGGTGTGTTGAGGGACCCCACAGACTGCAGAGTAGGGCTTTGCAGTAGAACCTTCACACTTGATCTAACTACACATGTTAGCTCTCTGTCTTTGACATGCAATCCACCAGGGATACACATGAAGACAGCTGCATGGGCCTGGTGGGCAGACGGGGTAGAGATTTGCCAGACGTCAGTAGCCATGACTGTAGACTGTTACAATGAGTTTTAAGCAGTAAGCAGTCTAGAGCCAAGGTATTGATGCACTGACTGTAATAGCAATCACATTGCATTTCTACATCTGAAATATCACAACATATAGGAACAAAAACATAAACCCATGCAACATTATCAATTACTCAATACTTTTGGTATTTTAGAAATAAGCTTAAAGCCATTCTTAAAAAGCTGTGTAAGTGTACTGGCTCTTAGTGGTGCTGATGTAGTTGTCTTGTCCTACTCTGGCCATAGCTCCTGTTGTGTCTGACCTAGAGAATATGTTATGTGACAACATAGTAGTGAACAAATAATGACCAAGATACCCACATTATCTTATATTTTTAGACTCAATGGTTTGAAAGTTCATTGGTATTTATTGTATTTGTTTTTCACTGAATATATAATATGGGTTTATCTAAGAAGATAAGAGAGAACTCGAAGTTATAACCTTACATTTCCCACACCAAAAATATAACAAAAGTCTGTGATTTTAGAGCTTTTTGTGTCGCTGTCCAACGCCTGACCAGTGCCTACGCAAGGAGTATGCAGTCGCACTGGGAGAATCTCAATTGCATACCCATTGGGTCCTCGATCCTCCTCGCCTCCTTCTCAAACCCCATTAGATGAGAAAGCCAGAGATTCCGGCCCTCTGACCTTCTCCAATAGGTTTTGAGAAGGAGGCAAAGAGAGAGGACCCAAGGAATATGCAATTGAGATTATCCCAAATGACAGAGACCCATTGGCCAAATTTCTGTCACAGAACCGTAAACACCTCCATAAATGCTCACTTTCTTTTCGATAGCTTTGCACGTGTGCTCTGAATTGGGCATGTTGACAGGCACTGCTGGTCAAATCAATTTTCTAACCAAAAGCTAAAACTCAACAATCAGACGGAAGTGATACTTGGCCAAATCAGAACGGGAACAGTAGGACACCAGCATGCATCGGTTGTCTGAGTCTGTGTCTAATTGTTATTTTTGAAGAATGAAGTACCTATTTGATGGTCTTATTAGCCTATATTTCCTAAGACTATCAATATTCAGGAGTCAGGTACACCTCTTGTTTCAAGACACTAGCAAGAGAGTACCGGTCTTTCAGCTCCCCTCCAGTAGGCTACCTCAGTCCGAGTAGCCTGTTTTGTTTTCCCACAGGACAGACTCCTTTCTTTTCTTTGAGCATACAGAGGCACTTGCTGCTCAGGGTTTACTTATATCTTGTTTCGAAGACATTGAATGTTTTAGTAGCAAGAGGCTAGGTAACTTTTCAGCACCATGGACAGCTACGATCAAATGGAAGTCTACCTCAGAGTATCCTGTCTATTCGGTTTTCCATAGAGATACTGTAGCTCGTGATCAATTTTCACTGGAGCATAGACAGGGACTTTATTCTTCTGAGTAGCCTACAATGTCATATCACTTGTACCGGTGTGGATATAAGCCAGCAACAGGAAGAAGACTGTAATCAGCAGAGAGAATAGTTTTTCGACCCAAAGTCGTCGTCATTCCGTGCAGTTCTACAGTTGTTACCTTGGGGAGATTTCAAAGGACCCCCAGGCGCTGGCGCTCCTTCCCACCCCCCCTCTTCTCCCGCGCTCTACTCAGAGCAGGGTGAGCTCGCACTGCAGCATGCGGACCTAGTCACGCCTCGCGCTGTCTCTTTAAAGACTTCTGATCGGTGATTGGAAGTTGTCTCCGTGTGCGCAGGAATGACGCAGAATTGAGAACGCGTCACGATGTCAGGTCAACGTGAGAGAAAAAAAACCTGGCGAAGAGATGGAGAGTCCCTTAATGCCTAAGCGATAGATAGGCTGCTGGAATATCACATGAACACTCGGGCACAGGTAGAATGACATAGGATGATGCACTCAATGACATTCTGATGTGATTCTGTCGTGTCAACATGTAAAATAGCCTGGTATCCTACAATCTAATGTATAGGCTACAGGTTATAATGATTGGCCTGTTGATGAAAAGCAATTTTGAATATTTCTCTCATTCTCCTGTTTAGTCTACTTTACCTTTTTAACAAGACCGAAGTGGTAGCCTACTCTGAATATTGGGAATGAATAACAGGGTTTTACACAGATAGCCTTAACTCGGTGGTACCCAAACAACAGAAACGCATCAACTGGGGATTGATTTGCTATCTGCGGTCGGTCTGGGATGCTGGCATGCTGGTTAATAACGTGCAGTCAGCGCACACGCAGGAAATTTGTCTCTCTGTATCAACTGTCACTGCACATGTGCGCCAAAGTGACTCACACTGCAGTAACTTTGAGCCTCTATATCTACCGCAGTTTTAGGAAAAGGCTCACACGAAGAGATAAAGTACTTTTTGCTTGCAAATTAGTCTTGATTTAAACCGTCGTGAATTATTTACATTTGTTGTTGTTTAAAACGTGGTTGACAAACTATTTCAATTGTGACAATCAATATAAAATATTATGCAAACAACCACTGACAAAAATAAGCCACTTACCCATCTTGTGTAGAAACCGACCCAATTCTACTGAAAACTATGCTTCTATTTATGATCGTAGCTCACCAATTGAAATGTAACTGCATTAGATCAAAACCATAGGCATGGCATCATCATTATGAATATCAGAAATTCAGATCATCTGTAATAGGTGAAAGCTTCTCTGTTTGATGCACATGCATTGCCCCCTTGCATCGTGGATAGCCTACCGGTGAAAATAAGTGGGCTCTCCCCGCGTTCTGTTTTTATAGACAAGCCATAGTACTAGTGATGGGGATGGGAGGGGGCACTCATTCATCGAAAAGCATCACCTACATGGATTATGTACGTAGACTCCTACGTCACTGAGGAAATGTAGTCAACAGGAGGACGCTTTAGGGTTCCTTTAGGAGAAAGGAAGGAAGGGAGAGAGGTATGAATGGAGGATGGGGTATAGTAAGGACCTTCATTTGCACTTTTAGAAAGGCAGTGATGAGCACTATGAGGCAAGGGCGAAATTGTGGTGTATATATTGGGGGGGACAAACAGTAGACTGTGTCCAGATGTCCTCCCTTGGATACATTTTGTACATTTTAAAACGCATTTCCTGACATTCTACACAGTTTGATATGACTTATTATGCCTCTCTGGGGGTGGGTGTATATGGAGGGGTATTTTAAAATCACAGTATAAGTGGAAGGATAAGTTTGGGACAGGGAATTTTTTGTTTGTTGGGAAAACAGCTAACGTCCTGCATTTCAGCAATTTTGCCATGGGGCAGAGAGAAATATTTGCAGTTTTATAATACTATTCTACACATTTAGTCACGAGTCTGAGATACATTTTTGCAGTGTTAAAGCTAATTCCATGCAATTCTACACATTTTGCCATAGGACAGAGATAAAAATGTGTTGTTTTATAGCTCATCTCATGCTATTCTTTTAATTTTGCCATGAGGATGAGAGAATATGATGCACATTTCCTGCTGCTCTTCACATGTTGCCATGAGGCTGAGAATTTATTTTGCAGTTTTAAAATAAATGTCCAGTGAACACATTCTGTTAACTCATACACAAATAATGATAACTCATCCTATACTCATATTTGTAGCCAAAGCATCAATTGGAGAACGAACACTTCAAAAAAAACACAAACTTCTATCTCAAAAATGCTTGCTATTTCCTCATAGAGGATGATGTCATCATTCTGAGGAGGATGAGCTGGCCAGTCAGTGGTCTACTCGCATTAATAATTTGAATGACCGGTATATACCCACACTATTCTGTTGTTGGGGTACGCCCACACCATTCTGTTGTTGGAGTACGCCCACACCATTCTGTTGTTGGGGTACGCCCACACCATTCTGTTGTTGGGGTACGCCCACACCATTCTGTTGTTGGGGTACGCCCACACCATTCTGTTGTTGGGGTACGCCCACACCATTCTGTTGTTGGGGTACGCCCACACCATTCTGTTGTTGGGTTACGCCCACACCATTCTGTTGTTGGGGTACGCCCACACTAATCTGTACATGTAGGTGGGGGCGAAGTGACTATACATACATAGTCACTTTGCCCCCACCTTCATGTACAGATTGCCTCAACTAGCCTGTACCCCTGCACACTGACTCGGTACCGGTGCCCCCTGTATATAGCCTCATTATTGTTTTTCTTATTGTGTTACTATTTTATTATTATTATTACTTTTTATTTTAGCCTTGGTAAATCTTTTTTTCTTCTTGAACTGCACTGTTGGTTAAGGGCTTATAAGTAAGCATTTCACGGTAAAGTCTATACTTGTTGTATTCGGCACATGTGACAAATAAAGTTTGATTTGGTTTATTCCATACTGTGCGGGGAGGTCCAGACAGAGTTAGCGTGCCTGGACGACAACCTTTCCTTGGTCACACTCATCGCGATGGCCATACGTCTAGACAACCTTCTTCGGGAGCGCCGGCGCTTACCTCTCTCCTCATCATCCTCCTTTGGCTGTACTGAGGTAGAGCCTGAACCCATAGAGGTAGGAGCCACACACATCTCCACGGCAGAGCGGCGTCACCTGAGACAGCTGGGGCTTAGTTCCTATTGCGGCCAGGAGGGCCACCAGCTTCAGCGTTATTCAGCGTTTGCGGATGACACTACAGTGTTAGGCTTGATTACCAACAACGACAAGACAGGGAGGAGGTGAGGGCCCTCGGAGTGTGGTGTCAGGAAAATAACCTCACTCAACGTCAACAAAACAAAGGAGATGATCGTGAACTTCAGGAAACAGCAGAGGGAGCACCCCCCTATCCACATCGATGGGACAGTAGTGGAGAGCGTAGTAAGTTTTAAGTTCCTCGGCGTACACATCACGGACAAACTGAATTGGTCCACCTACACAGACAGTGTCGTGAAGAAGGTGCAGCAGCGCCTCTTCAATCTCAGGAGGCTGAAGAAATTCAGCTTGTCACCAAAAGCACTCACAAACTTCTACAGATGCACAATCGAGAGCATCCTGTCGGGCTGTATCACCGCCTGGTACGGCAACTGCTCCGCCCACAACCGTAAGGCTCTCCAGAGGGTAGTGAGGTCTGCACAACGCATCACCGGGGGCAAACTACCTGCCCTCCAGGACACCTACACCCCCCGATGTCACAGGAAGGCCATAAAGATCATCAAGGACAACAACAACCCGAGCCATTGCCTGTTCACCCCGCTATCATCCAGAAGGTGAGGTCAGTACAGGTGCATCAAAGTAGGGACCGAGAGACTGAAAAACAGCTTCTATCAGACTGTTAAACAGCCACCACTAACATTGAGTGGCTCCTGCCAACATACTGACTCAACTCCAGCTCACTTTAATAATGGAAATTGATGTAAAAAAATGTATCACTAGCCACTTTAAACAATGCCACTTAATATAATGTTTACATACCCTACATTACTCATCTCATATGTTTATACTGTACTCGATACCATCTACTGCATCTTGCCTGTGCCGTTCTGTACCATCACTCATTCATATATCTTTATGTACATATTCTTTATTTATTTATAGTAGTTGTGGAATTGTTAGGTTAGATTACTCATTGGTTATTACTGCATTGTCGAAACTAGAAGCACAAGCATTTCGCTACACTTGCATTAACATATGCTAACCATGTGTATGTGACAAATAACATTTGATGTGAGGGGCGGACCTGTGATCTTCCTTCTCCAATGGTAGGCATGAGTATTCCAACATCATTTTCCGCCAAACCCTTTCTGGTTTCCATTTCACTGGCTGGCTGTCCCTCAGGTGTTGTCTCTACAGCTCTAGTGGACTCCGGTCCAAAGGGAAATTCATTGACCAGGCCCTTGCCTCCTCCCTGAACATAACCTCGTATACGCTGTCCTCTCCTTTTCCAGTCCAAGCCCTGGATAATCGACCATTGGGATCCGGCACAATCACACACATCACAGCACCCCTCACCCTCACCGTGGGACCGAAGCACCAGGAAAGCCTTCCCTTCCTCATCATCACCACACCCATACACAAAGTCAACCTCTGCCTCCCGTGTCTCCAACGTCATAACCCCACCATCTCCTGGTCGAGGATGAAAATCACCGCCTGGGCACCAGGATGCCGGAACACCTGTTTCCCATACCCTGTTGTTCTATGTCGGTTTAGAGTCCTGTAAGTGCCCTCCAGCCCATCATTCTGGCGTCCTGTATCGTTGGCACTGTGCTTTGGGACGTAGATGTGGACATCTGCTTGGCTCTGGAGAGGGAACCTACTCCTGCTCCCTGCCCTCCTGAACGCATCTATGTCCACACGGGAGTAAGAGATCAGCTGTTGACCTGGGGACACACATCGCTCTCCGCTGGACACACAGGTATCACCCACAAAATTCAAACCATCTGTGATAAGTACTGGTGGCCCACCTTGGCGCAGGACGTCACCCGTTATGTCAACTCTCAAACCAAATCTCCCCAATGTTCTCCAGCAGTGAAACTCCTTCCGGTGCCTCAGAGGCCTTGGTCTCATCTGTCCATTGATTTCGTCACTGATCTCACTCCGTTTGATGGATTTACCACTATTATGGTTGTTGTGGACAGAATCTCCAAATCCATTTTATCCCTCTCTCTGGTCTCCCCACCACTCTCCAGGTCGCTGAGGAACTGTTCCAGAAGGTTTTCCGGCACTATGGCCTTCTGGAGTAAGTTGTCTCCGACCGTGGCCCCCAATCCACGTCACAGGTATGGAGAGCTTTCATGGAGAAGCTGGGGCCACGGCCAGCCTCACATCCGGGTACAACGGGCAGTCCAAAGGGCAGGTGGAGAGGACCAACCAGGAGCTGGGGAGGTTCCTTAGAACTTACTGTCAGGACCAGCGGGGGGAGTGGGCCCAGTTCCTTCCCTGGGAGGGAGTACGCACAGAACTCACTTCGTCACTCCTCCACCGGTCTGACTCCCTTCCAGTGCGTCCTGGGATATCAGCTGGCCCTGGCCCCATGGACAACGAGCCAGACCGAAGCCCCTGCTGTGGACAAGTGGTTCCGGCCCCAGGAGGTTTGGAACACGAAGTAACATTCCGTTTGCAACACCCCGACAACAACATGATCTCTCCTCTTTTCATGTTTCCCTCCTCAAGACAGTGGATCCTTGTCCCCTGGCTGATGCCGTCCCCTGCAATACACATTCACCTCCCCTGGACATCAATAGGACCCCTGCCTATGCTGTCAGGTCCCTACTGGACTCCCAACGTTGTGGGGGTCGGCTTCAGTATCTGATGGATTGGGGGGGTACGGTCCACAGGAACGCTGTTGGGTCCCATCTCCGCTGTCTGAACCGGCCCGCTCCTCGCCCTTGTGGCCATCCTCCTGGCTGACGTTGTCCTGTGGCTAGACCCACGCGTAGGGGAGAGGTACTGTCACGCCTACTCCCCCTCTCCAGCGCTCAACGTCACCAGTCTACTAACCACCGGTCCTGGCAACCATCATCACGCACACCTGGACTTCTTCATCACCTTGATTACATTCCCTTTATTTAGCCCTCAGTAGCCTCAGTCATCATGCAGTATTGGTTTGTTTTCATATTCAGTACACTACCTTGTCTTATTATTAAACTCTCTTTTTCAACCTGCTTCCTGACTTACTACGTATACAGTACATCACACTGGAGGAGTTACTGGCTCGCTACAAGTGGCTTTCTTAGCTAATGAACTGGTTACATCGGTCGTGGCGTGCATGACCAGAATGACACATCGATAAACAACCAAGGGCACACCCCAAATGAGAAAGATGAGAAGTTGGACTGTTTTTCTGAGCCAAAGTTGACTGTTAAAGCTAATTTCCTGCAATTCTACACATTTTGCCATTGCTTATGACGTGTTCATATGATATCTGGTTACCCCCAACCTTTTATTTTATTTTAAATGAATTATTTGTGGGGGGTAGTGTTGTCTCATCAGCAAGCTGTAATTAATTAGACACAAAATCCTGTGATATAACAGGAAGTCATCATGTTTAATTTACAGTTAATATCTAACAACATGAATCATTGCTGTGTTATTGTAACAAAAACTGAAGCATAACGTTAATAAGTGTGTATGAAGAATAAACAGTATGAACATTGTTTTACAGGTCATTTTAACATTAACCAATCCTCATTGGATTCCCATTAAATGATTTTTAATCCAGGCTATTCAACTGTCATAGATGGGTAAAGTGACTATGTGATAGTAAACCGTGTCTGTAACCTGAGCCGTAGATTTAACTAGCACCAACCTCTCCAATCACCAGTCAATAAAACCTCCTATTCTCATTACAGCTCTCAAAAACCATGGAACCATCCCAAATGGCCCCCTATTTCCTATATAGTGCACTACTTTTGAGCAGGCCTGTAGGCCATTTGGGACACAACCTGTTCTCCTCTGTAGATCACAGCTCGGAGAAATCATGGATTACTCAGAAGAGATATCCCCCAAGTGGGATCCTTAATAATCCCTCTGGCTTTGACCTATTTGTGATGATGGTATTTGTTATGGGGAGGAGGTATTGGTAAACAACACAGATCATCAATGCGTATCCTGTATTTGCCACTGACCAAATCAAGTTCAGTCATAATCTTAAATTAGATATTTACTGTAGAATATGTGTTCTGGCTTCATTCATTGAAATACTGTATGCCAGATATTTACAAATGTGTTTAATAAATGCAATTTACCGACAGGCCATCCCTCGGAAACTCACAAAGGGCAGGGCACATTTCAAAAGTGAAATTACCATTTAGATAGCTCTGCATTTATCCTCCCCAACCTATGTATTTGGACAACGATGTTTAAATAGTAAATTTGGCTCTATACTCCAGCATTTTGGATTTGAGATCTTGTCGGAAACTGTATTTAGTAAAGAATCTTCTCATTACTTGTACATGTGATATTTTACACGTTTATTGTTCTTGTTAGTAATTTATTCATAATGCTGTCAACCAGACTGCCAAGCTTTTATTATATTCTTAATTTGGTATTGACACCTCTCTGTCACTCTCTCTCTCTCTCTCTCTCTCTCGCTTTCTTTCTCTCCTCTTTATCTGTATATTCGTCTCTCTATCTATCACTTTCTCCACCACTCTTTCTACATATCTAGGATCATTTGTGTTTTCTTCCTACTCTGTTTGGCTGCTGATGTGTCTGTAATGAGTTTTAGTGAGAAAGTCTGCGGTGTCTGAGAAAAGAGGGGAGAGGATGGAGGAAGAGACAGATGATTCATTAGTAATGAAGGTAGGAAGCGACACAGGGAGGAAGTAAAAGTGCAGGGGATACTGAGGGGTATAAAATACACTGACAATATAAATGGTGAAGCCTTATAACAGCGAAATAGGGACGTTAGATGAGTAAAGGGAAGTTCTTGAAAGCACTGGTAAGTGGTTAAG
The DNA here is from genome assembly GCF_018296145.1 of Oncorhynchus tshawytscha. NCBI lineage: Eukaryota > Metazoa > Chordata > Actinopteri > Salmoniformes > Salmonidae > Oncorhynchus > Oncorhynchus tshawytscha. The sequence goes on from NC_056442.1 coordinate 35,394,273, forward strand.
AAAATGATATGTAAAGCCACTGAGTTCACCTCTTCTTTTCCCTCTTCAGCCCTGCAGATATCACATAATGCCATCTAATATCTAGAGGCACCTCTGGGAAGCTATAGAACTGTATAGAGCTATGCTTCTACTTTGTATACCGGATCAATGTGAACCATATTTAACCAAAGTGCATTCTGACGGTTTTAGTCAGAACTGACATTGTATACTGTAAGAAAATTGATCTAATTGTGCGTTTTTTTTTATAAGAAAATGTGTAAACTTCCGGGGAAATGTAGTTAACCTACCTGTTTAATTGAACAGGGCCAGTGTGTAGTAGTTTTGCTTAGTCAGCTCTGACATGGTGGATAGACATCCTTTCATTTGTCCTCTTCATTCACACCATCGCTTTCATCTCTCCACTCCGTCTCTCAATTCTCTCCCTCTTTTACCATCTCTCGCCGTCCGAGTGGAATTGTTCATTTCCTACACCCGAGATATCTTAACAGTTAACCCCTCTTCCCCCATTCTCAATAGAGCATATAACACATCCCTCCTAAAACTACAGTAATAGCTATTTCAGAGAGAAACCTAAGATGTTGTAGATTAGTTGAAGCCTTTAATAAGTCATGCCATATCAACGGTACTGCTGGTCAGTTCTCTTATTCATATCTACAGTGGGGCAAAAAAGTATTTAGTCAGCCACCAATTGTGCAAGTTCTCCCACTTAAAAAGATGAGAGGCCTGTAATTTTCATCATCACCCAGCCTGGTGCAGGTCTACAATTTTGTTTCTGGTGTCCTTTGACAGTTCTTTGGTCTTGGCCATAGTGGAGTTTGGAGTGTGACTGTTTGAGGTTGTGGACAGGTGTCTTTTATACTGATAACAAGTTCAAACAGGTGCCATTAATACAGGTAACGAGTGGAGGACAGAGGAGCCTCTTAAAGAAGAAGTTACAGGTCTGTGAGAGCCAGAAATCTTGCTTGTTTGTAGGTAACCAAATACTTATTTTCCACCATAATTTGCAAATTAATTCATTAAAAATCCTACAATGTGATTTTCTGGATTTTTTTTCTTCTCATTTTGTCTGTCATAGTTGAAGTGTACCTATGATGAAAATTACAGGCCTCTCTCATCTTTTTAAGTGGGAGAACTTGCACAATTGGTGGCTGACTAAATACTGTTTTGCCCCACTGTACATATACATGTTCACTCTTAAGGGGATTATGAATGAAGCATAATGGAAATATGTCACCGGGTCTGCTTTGCCTCCCTGCTACTCCTTAGGACCTCATCTCCAATCTCTCTGTGTGATCTTCAGCATCATATATCTCTTCCCCCTTTTCTCTTACTGCAGGTTGTACCCCCCATTTCCTTACAACAGAATGTTTGCCAATGCAGCACTAATCACATCTAGCTGTCAGAAAGAGAGAGAGGCAGGGATTGGGGAAGCCACTTTCTGTACGTGTTGAGCACCCACCCCATCCCCTGTGTCATTTTCTCTCCGCATTACTTGTGAATCTCTCTTTCTCTCTCCCCCCAGCCTGGCTCTGTTCATTCCTCCCTGCTGCTGGTTACATGCACATCATCTGCAGAGGGGAGGGACCCTACAGGGCTCAGCATTCACCAGCATAGCTCCTGCTGCCCCACTCCACCTCATCTCCACCTCCCCTCATCTCCCCCTCATCTCCACCTCATTTCTACCTCCCCTCATCTCCACCTCCCATCATCTCCAACTCATTTCTACCTCCCCTCATCTCCACCTCCCCTCATCTCCACCTCCCCTCATTTCTACCTCCGCTCATCTCCACCTCCGCTCATCTCCACCTCCCCTCATCTCCACCTCCCCTCATCTCCAACTCATTTCTACCTCCGCTCATCTCCACCTCATCTCCACCTCATCTCCACCTCCCCTCATCTACACCTCCCCTCATCTCCACCTCCCCCCATCTCCACCTCACCTCATCTCCACCTTCCCTCATCTCCACCTTCCCTCATCGCGTCACTCTCACAGAACGGAACATCACTCATCAGTATTCTGCATTGCCTCTCCTCCTTCCATCTCTCGCTCTCTCTCGCTCTCTCTCTCACACACACACGCACATCAAATCTCTGGAGCTGTAGCTTTACCTGCATTGAAGCAAAACATTGACAATTGTTCCCCTCTATCTGCAGAGTAGTGCAACAAAACATAGCCAAGGGATATACTGTATCAATAAGTCAGTTATTTGATTTGATTTGTCACATGCGTCATAAACAACAGGTGTAGACTAACAGTGAAATGCTTACTTATGGGCCCTTTCCAACAATGCAGAGAGAAAGATAGAGAAATAAATCCACAGTGAGTAGTGATAACTTGTCTATACTGTATATACAGGGTAGCAGTACCGAGTCCATGTACAGGGGTATGAGGTCATTGAGGTAGATATGGACATATAGGTATAGATAAAGTGACTAGGCAACAGGATAGATAATAAATAGTAGCAGCAGCGTATGTGATGAGTCAGAGAAGTTAGTGCAAAAAGGGTCAATGCAGATTGTCTGGGTAGCTATTTGGTTAACTATTTAACTAACTATTTAGCAGTCTTATGGCTTGGGGGTAGAAGCTGTTCAGGGTCCTGTTGGTTCCAGACCTGGTGCATTGGTATCGCTTTCAGTGTGGCAGCTGAGAGAACAGTCTATGACTTGGGTGGCTGGAGTCTTTGACAATTTTTAGGGCCTTCCTCTGACACTGCCTGGTATAGAGGTCCTGGATGGCAGGGAGCTCAGCCCCAGTGATGTACTGGGCCGTACGCACTATCCTCTGTAGCGCCTTGCAGTCAGATGCAGCCAATCAAGATCCTCTCAATGGTGTAGCTGTAGAACCTTTTGAGGATCTGAGGGCCCATGCCAAATCTTTTCAGTCTCCTGAGGGGGAAGAGGCGTTGGAGTGCCTTCTTCACGACTGTTGGTGTGTGTTGACCGTGATAATTCCTTAGTGATGTGGAGGAACTCTCCACTACCGCCCCGTCGATGTGGATGGGGGTGCGTGCTTTCCTGTAGTCCACGATCAGCTCCTTTGTTTTGCTGACATTGAGGGAGAGGTTGTTGTCTTGGCACCACGCTGCCAGGTCACTGACCTCCCTATAGGCTGTCTCATCATCATTGGAGATCAGGCCAACCAAAGTTGTGTCGTCAGTAAACTTAATGATGGAGTTGTGCGTGGCCACGCAATCGTGGGTGAGCAGGGAGTACAGGAGGGGACTAAGCACGCACCCCTGAGAGGCCCCCGTATTGAGGGTCATCATGGCAGATGTGTTATTGCCTACCATCACCACCTGGGGGCATCCCATCAGGAGATCCAGATCCCAGTGAGAGAAAAGATCAACCATTCATTTATAACTTCCTCTCCTCAGATCCTCTCTGCCTCCCTTCCTCTCATCTGTCTCTCTCTCCTTTCCTCTCCTTCGCTCTCCATCCCTCAGCTCCTCTCTGCCTCCCTCTACTTTCCTCTCCTCAGCTTCTCTCTGCCTCCCTCTCCTTTCCTCTCTTCTCCTCAGCTCCTCTCTGTCTCCCTCTCCTTTCATCTCTTCTCCTCAGCTCCTCTCTGTCTCCCTCTCCCTCTCCTTTCCTCTCTTCTCCTCAGCTCCTCTCTGCCTCAGCCCTCTCCTTTCCTTTCTTCTCCTCAGCTCCTCTCTGTCTCCCTCTCCTTTTCTCTTCTCCTCAGCTCCTCTCTGTCTCCCTCTCCTTTTCTCTTCTCCTCAGCTCCCTCTGTCTCCCTTCCTCTCTTCTCCTCAGCTCTCTCTCTGCTCCTCTCTCCCTCTCCTTTCCTCTCTTCTCCTCAGCTCCTCTCTGTCTCCCTCTCCTTTCCTCTCTTCTCCTCAGCTCCTCTCTGTCTCCCTCTCCTTTCATCTCTTCTCCTCAGCTCCTCTCTGTCTCCCTCTCCTGTCTTCTCCTCAGCTCCTCTCTGTCTCCCTCTCCTTTCCTCTCTTCTCCTCAGCTCCTCTCTGTCTCCCTCTCCTTTCATCTCTTCTCCTCAGCTCCTCTCTGTCTCCCTCTCCTTTCCTCTCTTCTCCTCAGCTCCTCTCTGTCTCCCTCTCCTTTCCTCTCTTCTCCTCAGCTCCTCTCTGTCTCCCCTCTCCTTTCCTCTCTTCTCCTCAGCTCCTCTCTGTCTCCCTCTCCTTTCCTCTCTTCTCCTCAGCTCCTCTCTGTCTCCATCTCCTTTCATCTCTTCTCCTCAGCTCCTCTCTGTCTCCCTCTCCTTTCCTCTCTTCTCCTCAGCTCCTCTCTGTCTCCCTCTCCTTTCCTCTCTTCTCCTCAGCTCCTCTCTGTCTCCCTCTCCTTTCCTCTCTTCTCCTCAGCTTCTCTCTGTCTCCCTCTCCTTTCCTCTCTTCTCCTCAGCTTCTCTCTGTCTCCCTCCCTCTCCTTTCCTCTCTTCTCCTCAGCTCCTCTCTGTCTCCCTCTCCTTTCCTCTCTTCTCCTCAGCTCCTCTCTGTCTCCCTCTCCTTTCCTCTCTTCTCCTCAGCTCCTCTCTGTCTCCCTCTCTTTCCTCTCCTCAGCTCCTCTCTGTCTCCCTCTCCTTTCCTCTCTTCTCCTCAGCTCCTCTCTGTCTCCCTCTCCTTTCCTCTCCTCAGCTCCTCTCTGTCTCCCTCTCCTTTCCTCTCTTCTCCTCAGCTCCTCTCTGTCTCCCTCTCCTTTCATCTCTTCTCCTCAGCTCCTCTCTGTCTCCCTCTCCTTTCCTCTCTTCTCCTCAGCTTCTCTCTGTCTCCCTCTCCTTTCCTCTCCTCAGCTCCTCTCTGTCTCCCTCTCCTTTCCTCTCTTCTCCTCAGCTCCTCTCTTCTCCTCTCCTTTTCTCCTCAGCTCCTCTCTGTCTCCCTCTCCTTTCCTCTCTTCTCCTCAGCTCCTCTCTGTCTCCCTCTCCTTTCCTCTCTTCTCCTCAGCTCCTCTCTGTCTCCCTCTCCTTTCCTCTCTTCTCCTCAGCTCCTCTCTGTCTCCCTCTCCTTTCCTCTCTTCTCCTCAGCTCCTCTCTGTCTCCCTCTCCTTTCCTCTCTTCTCCTCAGCTCCTCTCTGTCTCCCTCTCCTTTCCTCTCTTCTCCTCAGCTCCTCTCTGTCTCCCTCTCCTTTCATCTCTTCTCCTCCTCAGCTCCTCTCTGTCTCCCTCTCCTTTCCTCTCTTCTCCTCAGCTTCTCTCTGTCTCCCTCTCCTTTCCTCTCCTCAGCTCCTCTCTGTCTCCCTCTCCTTTCCTCTCTTCTCCTCAGCTCCTCTCTGTCTCCCTCTCCTTTCCTCTCTTCTCCTCAGCTTCTCTCTGTCTCCCTCTCCTTTCCTCTCTTCTCCTCAGCTTCTCTCTGTCTCCCTCTCCTTTCCTCTCTTCTCCTCAGCTTCTCTCTGTCTCCCTCTCCTTTCCTCTCTTCTCCTCAGCTCCTCTATGTCCCCCTCTACTTTCCTCTCTTCTCCTCAGCTCCTCTCTGTCTCCCTCTCCTTTCATCTCTTCTCCTCAGCTCCTCTCTGTCTCCCTCTCCTCCTTCTCCTCAGCTCCTTCTGTCTCCCTCTCCTTTCCTCTCTTCTCCTCAGCTCCTCTCTGTCTCCCTCTCCTTTCCTCTCTTCTCCTCAGCTCCTCTCTGTCTCCCTCTCCTTTCCTCTTCTCCTCAGCTCTCTCTGTCTCCCTCTCCTTTCCTCTCTTCTCCTCAGCTCCTCTCTGTCTCCCTCTCCTTTCCTCTCCTCAGCTCCTCTCTGTCTCCCTCTCCTTTCCTCTCTTCTCCTCAGCTCCTCTCTGTCTCCCTCTCCTTTCCTCTCCTCAGCTCCTCTCTGTCTCCCTCTCCTTTCCTCTCTTCTCCTCAGCTCCTCTCTGTCTCCCTCTCCTTTCCTCTCTTCTCCTCAGCTTCTCTCTGTCTCCCTCTCCTTTCCTCTCTTCTCCTCAGCTCCTCTATGTCCCCCTCTACTTTCCTCTCTTCTCCTCAGCTCCTCTCTGTCTCCCTCTCCTTTCCTCTCTTCTCCTCAGCTCCTCTCTGTCTCCCTCTCCTTTCCTCTCTTCTCCTCAGCTCCTCACTGTCTCCCTCTCCTTTCCTCTCTTCTCCTCAGCTCCTCTCTGCCTCCCTCTCCTTTCCTCTCTTCTCCTCAGCTCCTCTCTGTCTCCCTCTCCTTTCATCTCTTCTCCTCAGCTCCTCTCTGTCTCCCTCTCCTTTCCTCTCTTCTCCTCAGCTCCTCTCTGTCTCCCTCTCCTTTCCTCTCTTCTCCTCAGCTCCTCTCTGCCTCCCTCTCCTTTCCTCTCTTCTCCTCAGCTTCTCTCTGTCCCCCTCTACTTTCCTCCCTCACCTCAGCTTCTCTCTTCTCCTCTCCTTCTCTTCTCCAGCTCCTCTCTGTCTCCCTCTCCTTTCCTCTCTTCTCCTCAGCTCCTCTCTGTCTCCCTCTCCTTTCCTCTCTTCTCTCAGCTCCTCTCAGTCTCCCTCTCCTTTCCTCTCCTCCCTCAGCTTCTCTCTGTCCCCTCCTTTCCTCTCCTCCTCAGCTCCTCTCTGTCTCCCTCTCCTTTCCTCTCTTCTCCTCAGCTCCTCTCTGTCTCCCTCTCCTTTCTCTCTTCTCCTCAGCTCCTCTCTGTCCCCCTCTACTTTCCTCTCCTCACCTCAGCTTCTCTCTGTCCCCTCTCCTTTCCTCTCTTCTCCTCAGCTCCTCTCTGTCTCCCTCTCCTTTCCTCTCTTCTCCTCAGCTCCTCTCTGTCTCCCTCTCCTTTCCTCTCTTCTCCTCAGCTTCTCTCTGTCTCTGTCCCCCTCACCTCAGCTCCTCTCTGCCTCCCTCTCCTTTCCTCTCTTCTCCTCAGCTCCTCTCTGTCTCCCTCTCCTTTCCTCTCTTCTCCTCAGCTCCTCTCTGTCTCCCTCTCCTTTCCTCTCTTCTCCTCAGCTCCTCTCTGTCTCCCTCTCCTTTCCTCTCTTCTCCTCAGCTCCTCTATGTCCCCCTCTACTTTCCTCTCTTCTCCTCAGCTCCTCTCTGTCTCCCTCTCCTTTCCTCTCTTCTCCTCAGCTCCTCTCTGTCTCCCTCTCCTTTCCTCTCTTCTCCTCAGCTCCTCTCTGCCTCCCTCTCCTTTCCTCTCTTCTCCTCAGCTCCTCTCTGTCTCCCTCTCCTTTCATCTCTTCTCCTCAGCTCCTCTCTGCCTCCTCCTTTCCTCTCTTCTCCTCAGCTTCTCTCTGTCTCCCTCTCCTTTCATCTCTTCTCCTCAGCTCCTCTCTGTCTCCCTCTCCTTTCCTCTCTTCTCCTCAGCTCCTCTATGTCTCCCTCTACTTTCCTCTCCTCACCTCAGCTCCTCTCTGCCTCCCTCTCCTTTCCTTGCCTCTCATCAGCTCCTCTCTGCCTCTCTCTCCTTTCCTCAGTTCCTCTCTGCCTCCCTCTCTCCCTCTCTTATCCTCAGCTCCTTTCTGTCTCCCTCTCCTTTCCTCTCCTCTCCTCCCCTCTCCTTTCCTTTCATCTCCTTCCCTACCCACACCTCAACTCCTCTCTGCCTTCCTCTCCATTCTGCTCTTTTTCTCTCCCACCCTATCCTCCCCTCTCATTTCCTCTTGTCTCCTTCCCTACCATACCCTCTCCTAAGAGCCTCTCTTCTCCTCCCCTCTCCTTCCATAGCCCAACCTCTCTTTTCCTCTCCTCTCCTTCCCTACCCCTACCCCAACCTCTTTCCCTCTCCTTCCCTAGCCCAACCTCTCTTTCCCCCTCCTTCCCTACCCCAACCTCTTTCCCTATCCTTCCCTAGCCCAACCTCTCTTTCCCTATCCTTCCCTACCCCAACCTCTTTCCCCCTCCTTCCCTAGCCCAACCTCTTTCCCTCTCCTGCCCTAGCCCAACCTCTTTCCCTCTCCTTCCCTAGCCCAACCTCTCTTTTCCTCTCCTCTCCTTCCCTACCCCAACCTCTTTCCCTCTCCTTCCCTAGCCCAACCTCTCTTTCCCCCTCCTTCCCTACCCCAACCTCTTTCCCTCTCCTTCCCTAGCCCAACCTCTTTCCCCCTCCTTCCCTACCCCAACCTCTTTCCCTCTCCTTCCCTAGCCCAACCTCTCTTTCCCCCTCCTTCCCTACCCCTACCCCAACCTCTTTCCCTCTCCTTCCCTAGCCCAACCTCTCTTTCCCCCTCCTTCCCTACCCCTACCCCAACCTCTTTCCCTCTCCTTCCCTAGCCCAACCTCTTTCCCTCTCCTTCCCTAGCCCAACCTCTTTCCCTCTCCTTCCCTAGCCCAACCTCTTTCCCTCTCCTTCCCTAGCCCAGCCTCTCTTTTCCTCTCCTTCCCTCTCTGCCACCCTGTCCACTCCTCAGCTCTCCTCAGCTTCTCTCCTTCCCACAGCTCCTCTCTCCTCTTCTCTCCTCTGAAATACCACTGTTCTTTTGGTGAGTGATAATAAATTAACAAGGATCACCTGAAGGCAGGCAGCCTGGATGTAAAAGACGTGACTGACTGAGGAGAGGTGAGAGAAACACCATAGTCAGTGTACTGTAGCTAGTCATCATCACCCCACTACTTGTCAGTATTGCATATGGGGTAGATTAGAAGGCTGCTGTACCTTCATGTTGCTAACACCTGTCACTGAGTCATACAGCCAGCATAGACCGTTAGCAATGCCAAACTGTGTAGGTGTGTTTGTCATTGGTGTCATTTATGTAAGACAGAAACGCCTTTGCTACGGGTAGACTCCCTCCTACCACTGACTCACGACTCACGACGAGACAAAGTTACATTTGGAGAAAGTAGTCGCCAAGTCTGACTTAGTTTATGACAAATTATTGCCGAGCAAGTAATAACTTTGAAACCATGTAGCGATGCTCTCTGATCTCCAACAACTAGAAAACGTCTCCTCAAATCACATTTTCTAATTTCGATTGTCTATATAGTATATCTGATATTTCAGCCCCAAACTACATCAATGTTTCACTATTTTGCACTATGGTACTATATAGTCAAATGTATAGAGCACGAAATCATGATGTGTTTCCTGTCATGTAGATGGGTGGGTGACTTTCTGGCTTAAGATGGAGGGAGTGATGTAGAGACGAGGGAGATGGAAAGTGAGAGCACTGGCATCAGGGAAATATGTCAGCCTTTCATCTGCACCTATTCTCCAGGGGAAAGAGAGAAGGGAGGGAGGGCGAGGGGGAGGGATTGAAAGCTCTGAGTGAAAGGCAGGAGTGTGGTGTGTGTATGAAATGCTTTGATGAAAATGTATTTAATTGTTTCCATCGAGCCATAAATATCACTGTCCACACACACAGTGCCTCAAGACATAAACACATCACCTGTGTTTTTCAATCAAACTGTTATGTAAGGGGCCCCAGACATTTTGCTTTCACTTGTCACAGTCCCCAGTTTCAGTTCCTGAGGTGAAATCATTTAGGGTTCCTCTCAGAAATACCATATGATGTGTACAGGAGCCTCAGATTCATGAAATTAAATGAGATTCGCTGCGGAGTCTCTGATGAATGTCTACTTGATCTGCATAATATGGTCACCAGATATTATGCCCTTGGAAGCTGTTCAGGCCATTATCATTCAATGTTCCTTTGTCACACATCACTTCCTCCTTTTGTATATGCTGGACCTGTGACCCTCCCCTCCTCCCTCCCCTCGCCCTCCACACACACAGCACATGACTCATCTTGATGAGTCACCCCTCCCCCTTCCTTCCCCACATGCACAAACACATGCTCACACATCAATGTATTTATTATCTTCTCTGGCTAACCTTGACAGAGAAACAGAAAGGTGCTGGTTTTTATAAAGCACTGTGATCTCTCTCTCTAACACCTTCATCTGTTGTATATATGTACTGTATATATGTATGTATCTACTGTATGTACTGCATACATGTATGTATCTACCGTATGTACTGTATATACAGTATGTATGTATGTACAGTACCAGTCAAAAGTTTGGACACCTACTCATTCAATGATTTTTCTTTATTTTTACTATTTTCTACATTGTAGAATAATAGTGAAGACAAAACTATGAAATAACACATAAGGAATCATGTACTAACCAGAAAAGTGTTAAACAAATCTAAATATATTTTACATTTCAGATTCTTCAAAGTAGCCACCATTTGTCTTGATGACAGCTTTGCACACTCTTGGCATTCTCTCAACCAGCTTCATGAGGTAGTCACCTGAAATACATTTCAAATAACAGGTGTGCCTTGTTAAAAGTTAATTTGTGGAATTTCTTTCCTTCTTAATGCATTTGATCTAATCAGTTGTGTTGTGACAAGGTAGGGTTGGTATACAGAAGATAGCTCAATTTGGTAAAAGACCAAGTCCATATTATGGCAAGAACAGCTCAAATAAGCAAAGAGAAACGACAGTCCATCATTACTTTAAGACATGAAGGTCAGTCAATACAGAAAATTTCAAAACCATCAAGTGCAATCATGAAACTGTCTCTCATGAGGACAGCCACAGGAAAGGAGGACCCAGAGTTACCTCTGCTGCAGAGGATAAGTTCATTAGAGTTACCAGCCTCAAAAATGACACCCCCAAAAAATGCTTCACAGAGTTCAAGTAAGACTCATCTTCAACTCTTCAGAGGAGACTGTGTGAATCAGGCCTTCGTGGTTGAATTGCTGCAAAGAAACCACTACTAAAGGACACCAATAATAATAAGAAACTTTCTGGGGCCAAGAAACACAAGGAATGGACATTAGACCGGTGGAAATCTGTCCTGTGGTCTGATGAGTCCAAATCTGAGATTTAGCTTCCAACCTCTGTGTCTTTGTGAGACACGAAGTAGGTGAACGGATGATCTCTGCATGTTTAGTTCCCACGTGAAGCATGGAGGAGGAGGTGTGATGGTGTGAGGGTGCTTTGCTGGCGACACTGTCCGTGGTTTATTTAGAATGCAAGGAACACTAAACCAGCATGGCTAGCACAGCATGTTGCAGTGATTCGCCATCCCATCTGGTTTGAGCTTAGTCGGACTATCATTTGTTTTTCAACAGGACAATGACCCAACACACCTCCAGGCTGTGGTCGGGCTATTTGACCAAGAAGGAGAGTGATGGAGTGCTGCATCAGATGAGCTGGCCTCCACAATCACCCAACCTCAACCCAATTGAGAGGATTTGGGATGAGTTGGAACGCAGAGTGAAGGAAAGCAGCCAACAAGTGCTCAGCATATGTGGGAACTCCTTCAAGACTGTTGGTAAAGCATTCCAGGTGAAGCTGGTTGAGAGAATGCCAAGTGTGTGCAAATCTGTCATCATGGCAAAGGGTGGCTACTTTGAAGAATCTCAAATATAAAATATATTTTGATTTGTTTAACACTTTTCTGGTTACTACATGATTCCTTATGTGTTATTTCATAGTTTTGATGTCTTCACTATTACTCTACAATGTAGAAAATAGTCCAAATAAAGAAAAACCCTTGAATGACTAGGTGTCCAAACTTTTGACTAGTACTGTATGTATGTACAGTATGTATGTACAGTATGTATGTATGTATGTATGTATGTATGTATGTATGTATGTATGTATGTATGTATGTACTGTATGTATGTATGTATGTATGTATGTATGTATGTATGTATGTATGTATGTATGTATGTATGTATGTATGTATGTATGTACTGTATGTATGTATGTATGTATGTATGTATGTATGTATGTATGTATGTATGTATGTATGTATGTATGTATGTATGTATAAATAGTCACAATTTTAGACAACTTAATCCTATCAGATTGATTCAATTATTTAATGAGTTTTCTAACAGTACTTTGTGTGTGGCTCATATTCCTCTTTTTGAAGTTTACTTAGTTCACCATTAGGTGTCAGTCTGGGCCTGAAGAAAAGTTCTAAACTGTAGGATCGTTTACTTTGACACTTGCAAACCAAACTAATTCAAAAAGATTCATTGGCCTTGGCTTGCTTGAATTATTGATACGATTTCGATTTCCTCTCCTCCAGAAGCACCCAACCAGGAGTCCTCTGTAGCCTGACTCAGATAGCTTAAGGCCAGGAGCTCGGATCTACATGGAGTGGAGGCCAGATTTGTCCTTACACTTCACTATTGACTGACTGCTGTTGCTACACAACATAACACCTTTCCTGATAACGTGGGCTCTACAGATTCAAATGCTAATGTTCTATCCGCGCTGAAGGACAAAAAACAAACACCCCCAACACCCACTAACCACTGTCTTATGATTTGTCTCTAACACTGGCGACAAGTATGAAATGTAATACTTCTTAACATTGGGCCTAAAGGTTCTGTGGGGGGTAAAAACATCTACATTTTTGCTGTGATTGTCTGTGAATCATTGTACTGCATTTGCCCACTTGTTGAAATGGAATCCATCTAGTAGCACATTCCTTTAGTGACAGTGGTCTTAAAGATAGTCGTGGCTACATAGCATAATTACCATGGGAACATCAGATATGGCTGTGATAGGAGATGATTTAGTGTTATGATCCAAACCACCGCTGGCTGGCTGGTTGGCTGCTGCCGCACAGCTCTCACCACACCACCAGTCCTGGGTGTGTAATCACCCTCTGGTCAACCTCACAACTTCACAGGAAGGATATGCCAACACACCCTTCATAGGAGTGCGTCTCTTTATGGTGTCTCTCAAGCTCTGCTATTTTCTTTGGTATTGAAATGAGGAAATTATGAAATTATTTGAATCACCAAAGTGACTTTTGGCATCACGTACAGTTATTGATGATCATTGTGGTCACATGTGGGGCACATTGGTAAAGTCATTTTCTTTAAAAATGTGGGTCTATCTTACAAATATGACACTTTCAAACAACCACCCCTTGTCTGTGAGCCATATATGATCGGCCACTGGAATTCACTATGTCCATCCTCCATAAATCTCATGATAATATACTGCAGTTAGGAAACATGATTTGGCCAGGGTGAGAACATAGAGATTTGAATATGGAGGGGTCAACATTTCTTTAATCCCGTTGTGTCCCAAATCACACACTATAACATATATAGTGCACTACTTTTGACCAGGACCCTTAGGGCTCTGGTTGAAAGAAGTGCACTATATAGGGCATAGTGTGTCATTTGGAATACAGTGCAATGTCCTCTACTGAGCCAGTTGGAATGGGTTTGGTGGGCAGAGGCAGAGATGGAGGTGGTTGTTGAGGGACAGTTGTTGAGTGATCTAATGGCTCCACTCATTGGCGCTGTAATACCAATATTACCAATATTTTGGCATTGAATATGTTGACATAAATTATTGTTCATGTTTGATATGAAGTATGTAGAGAATGATTTACGGTATTAGTTCATGTATGCATTTGCGTCTCCCAGTGTGCCGGCGTTATGAGGAAATTACTGTGTGGGTGTGTGTGCGTTCGTGTGTGTGTGTGCAACTGCGCGTGACCTGTGGTCTGGCTGCTTCTGCAGCATGGCCAGAGTCACGTCCTCATGCCTCCAGCCGGTGGGAATGTGGTGAGTTTGGTTGAGACCAACTCATAAACTCCTGCACCCTGGCACCATCACACTTCCCCTGCAGACAAGGAAGCAGAGATCGAGGGGAAGCCACACAGGCAGCCAGCGACCAGCAGAGGCCTGGGGTTTTTTCTTCTCGCATGCTGCTGCTGTTTCAGTCCCACACACAAGGCTTCTCAGCTGACCAAGGGTCAAGACCTTTAGCTGTTGGCTTCTGTGGTGTAGTGTAGTAGCCCCTGTGACCAGTTTCACTTACCTGATGCACACACAGAGTAAAAAATTTGTTTTCTCTTATGAAAGCACATTTGTTAAGTGGGGTGATTTTTATTTGGGTGTGAATATATGAATGTATCCTGTGATAAAGCGTTTATAAAGAGGAGCAAAACGCCACTTTGTTCCATCATCAGTTTTCCCTCAGTGATATCAGCCTCTTCTGAACCCCAAGTAAGTTGTATTCATAGCATGTTTGTCTGATGGAAAGCCTAGATGTGACGCACTACTATACCATTTTTAAACGATAACATTTTGTGAGGATGTGGATTGGTTCTTGGTCATGAAGTAGTATGGTTAACAATTGTCACCGATGATGAGACCACTGCCCAGTGGACAGCATGGGATCCATTAAAGACTGCAGTAATGTCAACCAAAGGTCATACTTTTGCAACGAGAACACTGAAGCAAAATATATAGTCTGTATCTGCTAGTGTAAACACTTTATGCAGAGTCAAATTGATAGAAGTGAAAGTAGGTATGAGAGCATGCCTGCGAAGGAGACCGTTTGTCTCAGAAGAGGTAGCAGAAGTGGTGTTGTGTGGTTAGCGAGTGCTGTGCTGTTGCCAATGTGGAAGTACCTCTGACCTCTGCCCTGTCAGTGCACTCACTGTGGGGGTCACACGGTCGGTTGCAGCCCCAGCCAACTGTCATTAAAAGAGATACCAAGTCAATCAGTGGTGGGATGATTGGATGTTCTCTGCATCATTATAGTCTATGGGACACTACTGTACCACAAGTGTAAGTCATCTATGACACGTCCCATTTTCTATCAAATGAGGAAGCTAAAAGTAGGCTTTAGGATTAGCATACACATATTAACAGAGGGAGATATTGTAGAGTGTGACTGTGTTTGCCAAACAGCGTGCTGTATGTTGAGGATTCCGCCCTAAGAAATGTGTGTAACCCCGTCATAGTTAAGCTGTGATTTGTTTTGTTTGTCTGGAATAACTGCTGGATCCTCATGGTCCGGAGGAAACTCACTGTGATTGGCAGGGAGATGGTGTGTGCATATGAGCATGTGTGCATCTATGCACTTCGTGCTTGCATCTGTGTGTACCGTGTGTGTGTATGTGTGTATAGCTGTCTGAGTATGTGTCTGAATGTCAGGACAGAGGCTCCTGGCTCCAGCGTGTCATACCAATTCCCAGGGGCCCAGTTCCAGTCCTGGCCCCAGCCTCAGCCCCACTACTGCTGCCATGCCCTCAAACCCTTGGAAGGCCCTCTTCCTGCCATAAATGTCACGGGCCTCCTTAACAAGAAATATGAATGTATGGAGTCAAATGATGGGATCTAAAACCAGCAGCCTGCGTTGCTTCATGCCTTGTATCTCTCAGGTTTACAGTCTCTTTCCATGGGGGGATGGGTGATTGTTATCATATCTTTACCTAATCATCTATTATACACAATGTTATTCACATTCCTTCTGTGTGTTTAAAAGGTAAAACAGCTTGGGTAAACGTGCTTATTTTTAGAGAGAGAGATGAAGACCTATATTAGTCTGCCTTCTTTATCATAGTCTATGTGAATTACATTATCATTAAAATATATGTACACTTGAATATGATATAGATGACACAAATGAGAAATGCAGTATTTGGTTTAAAAATATTGTCTCCTGAAATCCACATTGAAAACAGTCGTGATTGTGAAGCTTGCAGTGATAAAATATTTATTTTCTATGAGTCATCAGAATCAATCTTCCTCTGGCTAGAAACCTTTTCCCTGTATGTGTGTCTAAATTATCACCATGTGTTGGACATTTGAGTGGTTCAGTGTTAATGTTTTATCTGAGAGGTATTATGCAGATGAATGTGGTTATCTGCTATTTAATCTGCTGCTTGATACTACTGTATCATAGCTCGTTAAGGGGTCTTGTGAATATCTGGACGGCCAGGTTATGTGGAAGGAGTAATGTGTGGTTTATCATTGATGAAAATACCAGCTCGGATGTTGTGTGTTAATTGTTACAGACAGTATAAGGATTGAGATTACTGGGTGTGAGATTATGTAACAATCATTGTAAATGCATGGCTTCCTGCATGTTTATTGCCGTGTGTGTGTCTGTCTGTGTGTGTGTGTGTGTGTGTGTGTGTGTGTGTCTGTGTCTGTGTGTGTGTGTGTGTCTGTGTCTGTCTGTGTGTGTGTCTGTGTGTGTCTGTGTCTGTCTGTGTCTGTCTGTCTGTGTCTGTCTGTGTCTGTCTGTGTCTGTCTGTGTCTGTGTCTGTGTGTGTGTGTGTGTGTGTGTGTGTGTGTGTGTGTGTGTGTGTGTGTGTGTGTGTGTGTGTGTGTGTGTGTGAGAATAGCAGTAAGGCACGTCCCCGCACACCATCCAGTGTAACATATCCTGGTGTTACTGTGACACATTCACACCCAGCCTGTAGGCCCTACTCTCATGGTATTACACACACACACACAGTTATGTGTAAGTCTATCTCATTATCATGATGTTATCTATTCATCCCGGGGATTTTCACAGCCAGATCTATATGGAAATATATGTTTATCTGTCACACATACACTGACTGACTGACTTCACACTGACTCTCATTATGTTCTATGTTATTTTATCACATCCCAATGAAACCCCCTCATTGACAGATCAACATCTGACATATGTATGATAAAGCTGGATGACTCTGAGTTTGATCCTTGTTGGGTTCATCAAACAGGCTGTGTCACAACTCAGAGTATTACCTGCTTTAATGAATTACAGTACATTTTACAGGGACATTTATGAAATCCCAAATGCCTTGTTGTTAGACTGACTATGATACCATTTCCTCCTCCTCTAACTCTCCCTACCACAGTTGGCCCTGCTGTGCGGCCATTGGAAGCACTGGTCATGAAGCTAATTAGACTAGAATACTACTGCTGGCCTAACAACCATTGTGCTCTACCTCACCAGTTGACATGGACACCTCCAATCTTTACTACAAAACCTCTGCAATTGACTCCTCCGTGGAGCTAAGCTACTGCTAAGCTACTGCTGCTGGGCCCATAGAGAGGTGGCTGGAAGGTATCTTTAGTGAGGACATGGATGTGGAGTCATGTGCTGAGCAGCAGTAGACTTGTGCTCTGTTATCTTTTCTCTGTATCAGAGCAGAGAGAAGTGGAGCTGTGTTTTGGCATCCTTATCTGGTCCACTGGTTGTGCTCTTATCAGGGTGACCTGCTTTAACTCTCTGTGGTTAGCTGTTCTTCCGAGTGTGCTGAGACTTCATTGTACCATTACACACACACACACACTGACCTCTCTGTGGACCCCACTCTGGACTCTTATGGATGGGTTGAGGTGGGGATTAGGGTGTGGCAAAGGATGAATGCTAGTGTGTACATGTTTACTGAAGTATGTTCTCTCCATGAACAGTTATTGAGAACATGTAAAAACCCATACGTATTACAAGCAGTCTGATGGTACATGTTTCAAACAGGCATCAAATTAATATTGATTGTATCACTACTCTTCATTCTTGTGCTGCCATGTTATGAAGTTAGATCTGAGGGATAGATGTGTGGTTACCAAACCAGCTGTACTGTAGCTGAGGTGTGGATGAGGTTTGGCTGGCTGGAGCAGCTAGTCTTTCATACTGTCTTTATCTGCTGCTCATATCTAATGCTGGAAGCTCCTGGATCACACCGCTGGGTCTTTACAGTCCTTCACCTGTAAACAGACACACTGAGAGATGATCCTTCACCTGTACACAGAGACACACTGAGAGATGATCCTTCACCTGTACACAGAGACACACTGAGAGATGATCCTTCACCTGTACACAGAGACACACTGAGAGATGATCCTTCACCTGTACACAGAGACACACAGAGAGCTGATCCTTCACCTGTAAACAGACACACTGAGAGATGATCCTTCACCTGTACACAGAGACACACTGAGAGATGATCCTTCACCTGTACACAGAGACACACTGAGAGATGATCCTTCACCTGTACACAGAGACACACTGACAGATGATCCTTCACCTGTACACAGAGACACACAGAGAGATTATCCTTCACCTGTACACAGAGACACACAGAGAGATGAGCCTTCACCTGTACACAGAGACACACTGAGAGATGATCCTTCACCTGTAAACAGACACACTGAGAGATGATCCTTCACCTGTACACAGAGACACACTGAGAGATGATCCTTCACCTGTACACAGAGACACACTGAGAGATGATCCTTCACCTGTACACAGAGACACACTGAGAGATGATCCTTCACCTGTACACAGAGACACACTTAGAGATGATCCTTCACTGTACACAGAGACACACTGAGAGATGATCCTTCACCTGTACACAGAGACACACTGAGAGATGATCCTTCACCTGTACACAGAGACACACAGAGAGATGATCCTTCACCTGTACACAGAGACACACTGAGAGATGATCCTTCACCTGTAAACAGACACACTGAGAGATGTTCCTTCACCTGTACACAGAGACACACTGAGAGATGATCCTTCACCTGTACACAGACACACTGAGAGATGATCCTTCACCTGATCCTTCATCCTTCACAGAGACACACTGAGAGACAGACAGGACAGGGCTTGGAGGCATAGGGAAAGACATAGAAGATGCTGTGTGTGTGTGTAATCATGTTTGTATATAAGTGTGTGTTGTGGTGGCAGTATTAGTCAGTCTGTCTCATGTCACAAGGGTTTAGAATGGCTAGCTGACCGGAAGATGGTCTTGTGGTCCATTTTAACCTCCTAACATCTAGCCACAACCTGGTTTGGTGTGTTCTGTGTGTGTTGATGTGTGGGTGGCTGGAAATACACACATGAGCACTTTTAGACTTGTTCCACCACTTACACAGGATAGCAGCAGACAGTTTAGTGTGAAACGGGTGTCTTATATGTCATTTCACACACTCATAGGATGTTTGAGGTTAGGTTATCTCTGAGCATCGCGAAGGTTCCCTGCATCTGGTCAATCTCATGTTAACAAACTCTCAAATCGAAAAGGACATGGCTTTCACTGCAAAACAATCATGCTATGCTGTGAATTTCATATCAGCTCTGAGTAAACCATTTTCTACTTCCACAAGAATGTGTCAACCACTATACAGTGTAATTTTAGCTGGAATTAAAACTGTTATAACGATTATTGTAATTTTGTTTATCACATAGATGGTTACACATGTTTTCACACACACACACACACACACACACACACACACACACACACACACACACACACACACACACACACACACACACACACACACACAAACAACATTTAATGAGATGTGGGGGGTCAGTGTAAGTTGTTGGTGTCCGCAGGAAGCTGATAAGCGTCATGACTCATACTCTCCCTAGCTGAGAGAGAGACAGCAGCTCCATGCCGGCCATTGCCATGGTTACCACCTCTCGTCAGCACTTGCATGCACACGCTTGCACAAAGGCAAGGCCGCTACACTTTTCAGAATGTGTGAGGAATACATTGAATGGTCCATGATTTATTCTCAGTGAGTGTGTTTTTGGGCCAGTGCTTAGCCCAGCACCGGGATTTTTTTTTTTGAGGGGGGGGGGGGGCAAGATTATGCACTTAAAACATTTACAATACTAAACATACACATGCAAAAGGCATCACACCTGCCCAACCCCACCTTTTCTCACCCCTATCTCTAGTGCCTGCACTACTCTCCACCACGTCATCAAATTGCACCATTTTGTTCCTCTCAGTTGCCCACACTCTTTCAATATTTAGATCATGAAGCATATGATTTTTCCATTGTGTTAACGATGGAGGAGTGGTTGATTGCTAGTTATTAAGTATTCGTTTTTTAAAGATAATGGGTGAGAAGAGCATCGTCCAGCCCATCGGGTATCGCTATGCACACACATATGCCAGTCTTCCCAGCCTGGTGCAGGTCTATAATTTTGTGTCTGGTGTCCTTTGACAGCTCTTTGGTCTTGGCCATAGTGGAGTTTGGAGTGTGACTGTTTGATGTTGTGGACAGGTGTCTTTTATACTGATAACAAGTTCAAACAGGTGCCATTAATACAGGTAACGAGTGGAGGACAGAGGAGCCTCTTAAAGAAGAAGTTACAGGTCTGTGAGAGCTTGTTTGTAGGTGACCAAATACTTATTTTCCACCATAATTTGCAAATAAATTCATAAAAAATCCTACAATGTGATTTTCTGTATTTTTTCTCCTCATTTTGTCTGTCATAGTTGAAGTGTACCTATGATGAAAATTACAGGCCTCTCTCATCTTTTTAAGTGGGAGAACTTGCACAATTGGTGGCTGACTAAATACTTTTTGCCCCACTGTATATATATATATATATATATATATATATATATATATATATATATATATAAACACTACCGGTCAAAAGTTTTAGAACATCTACTCATTCAAGGGTTTTTCTTTATTTAGACTATTTTCTACATTGTAGAGTAATAGTGAAGACACCAAAACTATGAAATAACACATGGAATCATGTAGTAACCAACAAAAATGTTAAACAAATATTTTATACTTGAGATTCTTCAAATAGCCACCCGTTGCCTTGATGGCAGCTTTGCACACTCTTGGCATTCTCTCAACCAGTTTCACCTGGAATGCTTTTCAAACAGTCTTGAAGGACTTCCCACATATGTTGAGCACTTGTTGGCTGCTTTTCCTTCAAATGTTTGAACCAGCTTCATGAGGTAGTCACCTGAAATACATTTCAATTGACAGGTGTGTCACGACTTCCGCCGAAGTCGGGTCCTCTCCTTGTTCGGGCGGCGCTCGGCTGTCGGCGTCGCCGGTCTTCTAGCCATCGTCGATCCACTTTTCATTTTCCATTTGTTTTGCCATTAATTTTCCTGGTTGTATTGCCAGGTTCGGCCGGGGGAGTGGGCAGTGTTCGTGCCCTGGGCCGAGATGGCTCAGAACTCGCTCCGCCACTCCTCCACTAACCTCTCCCCCTTCCAGTGCGTACTGGGGTACCTGCCGGTTCTGACGCCTTGGCTTCAGAGTCAGACCGAGGCTCCTGCGGTGGACGACTTGTTCAGGCATGCGGAAAAGACATGGGACGCCACCCATGTTCACCTCCAGCAGGCCGTGCTGCGCCAGAAGGCTAGCGCAGACCGTCACTGCAGTGAGGCCCCGGTGTTCGCACCGGGGGACTGGGTCTGGCTCTCAACCCGGAACTTGCCCCTCCGCCTGCCCTGCCTGGAAGATGGGCCCACGGTTTGTGGGGCCGTTTAACGTCCCGAGGAGAGTGAACGTGGTTTGTTATAGGTTACAGCTTCCCCCCGATTACCGTATTAACCCTTTGTTCCAGGTGTCTCTCCTCAGGCCGGTGGTGGTTGGCCCGCTCCAGGAGTCTGAGGTGCGGGAGGTTCCTCCGCCCCCTCTGGACATTGAGGGGGCCCCGGCGTACTTTGTTCGTTCTATACTGTATTCGAGGCGTAGGGCGAGGGGCCTTCAGTACCTCGTGGAGTGGGAGGGGTACGGTCCGGAGGAGAGGTGCTGGGTTCCAGTGGAGGACGTGTTGGACCCTTCAATGCTGCGGGAGTTTCTTCGTCTGGATAACCCTGCGCCTCGCTCTCCGGGTCGTCCCCATGGCCGGCGTCGGTGCGCTGCTGGAGCCGCGCTTCTAGGGGAGGGAGTACTGTCACGACTTCTGCCGAAGTCAGGTCCTCTCCCTGTTCGGGCGTCGCTCGGCGTCGCCGGTCTTCTAGCCATCGTCGATCCACTTTTAATTTTCCATTTGTTTTGTCTCGTTTTCCACACACCTGGTTTCAATTCCCTCATTTGCTTGTTGTGTATTTAACCCTCTGTTCCCCCCATGTCTTTGTGTGGGATTGTTTATTGTAGGGCTTGTGCACGTTCCCTGTGAGTGCACGAAGGGTTATTTTTGTGTCCATTGATCTTGTTGTACTGAAATCTCCGGTTATTACCCAGTTCTGCTCTCCTGCGCCTGACTTCTCTGCCACAATATCGCACCCCGCTACAAGGTGTGTCTTGTTAAAAGTTCATTTGTGGAATTTCTTTCCTTCTTAATGCATTTCAGCCAATCAGTTGTGACTGGTCTGTTACTTGAACTCTGTGAAGCATTTATTTGGGCTGCAATTTCTGAGGCTGGTAACTTTAATGAATGCAGCAGAGGTAACTCTGGGTCTTCCTTTCCTGTGGCGGTCCTCATGAGAGACAGTTTCAACATTGCATTTGATGGTTTTGCGACTGCACTTGAAGAATCATCCAAAGTTCTTGAAATTTTCCGTATTGACTGACCTTCATGTCTTAAAGAAATGATGGACTGTCATTTCTCTTTGCTTATTTGTGTCACGCCCTGGTCTTAGTATTTTGTGTTTTCTATATTTATTTGGTCAGGCCAGGGTGTGACATGGGTTTATTTTGTGTTGTGTTTATGTATGGGGGTTTTTCGTAGGTTTTGGGATTGTGGCTTAGTGGGGTGTTCTAGCAAAGTCTATGGTTGCCTGAGGCGGTTCTCAATCAGAGGCAGGTGATTCTCGTTGTCTCTGATTGGGAACCATATTTACGCAGCCATATTCTTTGAGTGTTTCGTGGGTGATTGTTCCTGTCTTTGTGTTAGTTGTCACCAGATAGGCTGTATAGGTTTTCACGGTCCGTTTGTTGTTTTTGTATTGTTCGTGTTTTTTCGTTATTAAACATGTATCAAAATTACCACGCTGCATTTTGGTCTGACTCTCCTTCGACGGAAGAAAACCGCAACAATTTGAGCTGTTCTTGCCATAATATGGACTTGTTTTCCAAATAGGGCTATCTTCTGTATACCGCCCCTACCTTGTCACAACTGATTGGCTCAAATGCATTAAGAAGGAAAGAAATTCCACAAATTAACTTTTAACAAGGCAACCTGTTAATTGAAATGCATTCCAGGTGACTACCTCATGAAGCTGGTTGAGGGAATGCCAGGAATGTGCAAAGCTGTCATCAACTCAAAGGGTGGCTACTTTGAAGAATATAAAATATATTTTCATTTGTTTAACACTTTGTTGGTTACTACATGATTCCATATGTGTTATTTCATAGTTTTTATGTATTCGTGAAGCATGGAGGAGGAGGTGTGGGGGTGCTTTGCTTGTGACTCTGTGATTTATTTAGAATTCAAGGCACACCTAACCAGCATGGCTAGCACAGCGATATGCCATCCTATTGAGATGGTTTGGGATGAGACAGGACCACAGAGTGAAGGAAAAGTAGCCAACAAGTGCTCAGCATATGTGGGAACCCCTTAAGACTGTTGGAAAAGCATTCCAGATGAAGCTGTTTTTTGTTTTGTTTTAATCCGTTATTTTACCAGGTAAATTGACTGAGAACACTTTCTCATTTGCAGCAACAACGTGGGGAATAGTTACAGGGGAGAGGAGGGGGATGAATAAGCCAATTGTAAACTGGGGATTATTAGGTGACCGTGATGGTTTGAGGGCCAGATTGGGAATTTAGCCAGGACACTTACGATAAGTGCCATGGGACCTTTAATGACCTCAGAGAGTCAGGACGCCCGTTTAACGTCCCATCCGAAAGACGGCACCCTACCCAGGGCAGTGTCCCCAATCACTGCATTGGGATTTTTTTTTAGACCAGAAGAAAGAGTGCCTCCTACTGGCCCTCCAACACCACTTCCAGCAGCATCTGGTCTCCCATCCAGGAACTGACCAGGACCAACCCTGCTTAACTTCAGAAGCAAGCCAGCAGGTATGCAGGGTGGTATGCTGCTGGCAAGGGAATGCCAAGAGTGTGCAAAGCTGTCAAAGTCAAAGGGTGGCTACGTTGAAGAATCTAAAATATTGGTTACTACATGATTCCACAGGTGTTATTTCATAGTTTTGATGTCTTCAATGTAGGTAGGTGTGTTCAAACTTTTGACTGGTACGGTATACAGTATTACAGGCCTCTCTCATCTTTTTAAGTGGGAGAACTTGCACAATTGGTGGCTGACTAAATACTTTTTTGCCCCACTGTATGTATATATATTTATTATTATATATTCTTTTACACCATATTCAAACTTATACATACGAACAACAACTTACAAATGCACACAATGACTGCAACTCACCTGCCACTACTTGCATGCTCACTCCTACTTCCCATGTGCCTGCATTATTGTTCTCCATTTGGCAATTATCAATTTGTTTTTCTGGGTTACCAATGCTATTTCAATAATAAATAATACGATTTTTCCATTGTGTTAATGAAGGACAGATTTATACATTTCCAACTTTTTACTTTGTTTTTTTCAAGATTAGTGATTGGAAGAGAATCGTCCAGCCCATCGGGTATGTCCCTACACCCTCAAATGACATGTCTTGAAATATGCAAACAGACAGATTAACAGTATGTTTACATTCTAATACTTCTGACAGTCAACTTTCTAACTCTGCCTATGACTTTTGGACTTCATAGCATTCCCAGAAGGCATGGATTATTGGGTCATTGTTAGTTTTACACTTGTGCTTTAGTATTTCTGAATTGTATCTCTTTTATAATAAATTATATACATGAGTTTATACTGGATTAAACATACATTTTTGTAAACTGTAATATCGTTAGTTATGCTCCAACATTCCCTCCATCTTGTGCCAATATCAGTTCTTTTTAAGTCTTGGTTCCAATAGTTTATTATTTTTCTAAGAGATTGTCAGTTGGATACCTCTGACAGACAACTTTCGAACTCATCCTATAACTTTGGGATTTTATATAATTCCCAGAAGGCATGGATAATTGAGTCATGTTAGTTTTACACTTCAGCCCTGGGATTTAACAGGTGACTATAGGGATATACAACCTGGGCCCTTGTACTAACACTGCATAACACTGCTATAATACTGCTGTCTGAGTGCTTCTATATACACCCTACTAGTATGTGTATAGTATATGGAAACCCTCTTATCTTGTGTTGATACTGTAGGTGATTTATGGTGGCTCAGGAGAGGCTACTGTGTAAGCTATTGTTTTCATCCTCTCTGGTCTGAGTCAGTGTTGTGGTAATGTCTAGGGATATGACTGTGCATATTAAATACTGTGTTAAGCGTTAGCCTTGAGTAATGGCTGTGCCCATACACCCTGAGAGACACTCCAACTTATTGCCTCTAATGTGCTGAGGGCTTAGTGAATTTCACTTACAAGTGGATTCTAATGACTAATGTGAGTCACCTAAGACACCCATCCCCAGAGCTACAGGCGCTGCAGTGGCTGCAGCACTGACTGCCATCTAAACCAGCAAATAGTCAAATCGAACATACAGAATACATACTGTAATAAAATGTGTTTTTCCGAACATTTCAGTTACCACACATTTCCCCCTCAATTTGACCCGATACTTTCTCACTATATGTCATCTTTCTAAATTTGCCCCATAATTTGTGGTTACTGTTTGTATTTCCTAATGTTCTTTTTTTGCATTCCTCACACCATTTTAGCCTTCCTCAGTCAGTGGTTGTCTGAAACCAGACATTGGGTCTGTAAGATCTACAGGTCTCTCTCTTTCTGTTTGCTACTTCTGCTTTAAACCCATTGAGATACAATGGCCATCCAAAAGAGGCCTCTTGAGTTTTACATACAGTTTGATGAGAATCATGAGGGTGTAGTTTCTCTCTTTCACCAGCAGATGGCATGCTCTTCCTTTGTCAGAGACACAGAGGGTATGGTTGTGAGCGGCTCTCAGGCTACACTGACACATTGACTCTCTGACACACAGACACATGGTCATATACATCATCCACCACTACACTGACTGACACACTGACGTGCAGCTCACCTTCCTTCTTTCATCTCACACACTATCTCTCTCTCTCTCTCTCTCCCCCTCCCTCTCTCTCTCTCTCTTGCTCTCTCTCCCTCTCTCTCTCCCCCTCTCTCTCGCTCTCTCTCTCCCCCTCTCTCTCTCTCCCCCTCTCTCTCTCTCCCCTCCCTCCCTGCCTCCCCTGAGGGGATGAGTGTGTGCAGTGTGCGGCTGGTTTCAGTGACAGTGTCTGAGTGTTGACCAATAGCAGAGCTGGAATGGGGACCAGAGGCCATGAGAAAGGGATAGCCTCTCTCACCCTCACCCCTCCACAACCACTGCTGCTCTCACCCTGGCCAACGCTCAGACACACACACTCAAACAAACACACACACTCAGGCTCGGTTTTAATACATACATCCATACATACATACATATAACATATGTACGCACATACACAACTATGTCTTACTATACTTGTGAGGACTTTTTGGGGAACAAACGTTAACCCTAACTCCTAATCCTATCCCTAATTCTAACCCTAACTCCTAAACCTAACCCCTAATTCTAATCCTAACCCTAATTCGAACCCTAACTCCTAAACCTAACCCCTAATTCTAATCCTAACCCTAATTCCAACCCTAACTCCTAAATTTAACCCCTAATTCTAATCCTAACCCTAATTCCAACCCTAACTCCTAAACCTAACCCCTAATTCTAATCCTAACCCTAATTCCAACCCTAACTCCTAAATTTAACCCCTAATTCTAATCCTAACCCTAATTCCAACCCTAACTCCTAAACCTAACCCCTAATTCTAATCCTAACCCTAATTCCAACCCTAACTCCTAAACCTAACCCCTAATTCTAATCCTAATTCCAACCCTAACTCCTAAACCTAACCCCTAATTCTAATCCTAATTCTAATTCCAACCCTAACTCTAAATTTAACCCTTACGCCAAAATGTCCTCACTTCTCCAAATTTTTTGTTGGTTTACTATTCTTGTGAGGACTTCCGGAAGCAACGTACTGCAAGCCTTTGTACGTGGCCGAGACTGCCAAATATCAGCACCACCAGCTTGCACCTCCACCTGAGGCTGTCCAAGCGCCACGAGGGGCTGGTATTTAAGCAGCTTCTAGGCAAAGGCCTGCTCTATTAGCCGTCCAATGAGCAGCCCACTGCGAGAATGTCCTCGCCAATGGCAGCATTCTGGTACATGGAATGGGAGACAGAGTGGACATCACAGTCCCGAGCAGCGAGTTTCCCCTGCAGCCTCAGGCCAGTCCAGTGTTATAGTAGCTGTATCCGTCTGATACCGAGGAGTGTTGTCCTGGATGTAGGATGAGATGTTCCATCATGGGTGACAGAAGTCTCCACAACTACACCGCGATCTGCCACAACTGCATCAGAGGCCGTCACTGGCCGTCACTGTTTACATATCAGTCCGTGTCCACCTGAGCTCCACTCCAGTCGGGTTGCACAGGTTGTTGAAGTCCGGCCAGTCTGACCAGACTCCAAAGCCTGTATTGCTAACCTTGTGGGGACAAATAATTGATTCCCATCCAAAATCCTATCTTCCCTAACCCTAAATCTAACCTTAATCTTAACCCTTAACATAACCATACTCCTAACCTTAACCCTAAGCCTAACCTTAACCCCTAACCCTAAAACTATACCTAACCGTAACTCCTAACCCTAAACCTAACCGTAGCTCCTAACCCTAATCTCAATTCTAACCATAATTCTAACTCCTAAACCTAACCGTAACTCCTAACCCTAACCTTAATTCTAACCCTAATTCTAACCCTAATTCTAACCTCTAAGCCTAAAATAGCATTTTTTCCTCATGGGAACGAGCAAAATGTCCCAACTTGTCAAAATGTTCCTTGTTTTACTATCCTTGTGAGGACTTCTGGCACCCACAAGGATAGTTAAACACAAACACACACACACAGATATTATGTCAAACAAACCCTTTCCCAGAGACACAAATAGCAACATGTGTCACAGACAGTGTTCTTCTATCCACCTGACTTGTTTCATAGTTACCAAGGCAGACAGTGTTCTTCTATCCACCTGACTTGTTTCATAGTTACCAAGGCAGACAGTGTTCTTCTATCCACCTGACTTGTTTCATAGTTACCAAGGCAGACAGTTCTTCTATCCACCTGACTTGTTTCATAGTTACCAAGGCAGACAGTGTTCTTCTATCCACCTGACTTGTTTCATAGTTACCAAGGCAGACAGTGTTCTTCTATCCACCTGACTTGTTTCATAGTTACCAAGGCAGACAGTTCTTCTATCCACCTGACTTGTTTCATAGTTACCAAGGCAGACAGTGTTCTTCTATCCACCTGACTTGTTTCATAGTTACCAAGGCAGACAGTGTTCTTCTATCCACCTGACTTGTTTCATAGTTACCAAGGCAGACAGTGTTCTTCTATCCACCTGACTTGTTTCATAGTTACCAAGGCAGACAGTGTTCTTCTATCCACCTGACTTGTTTCATAGTTACCAAGGCAGGCAGGTGCTCACAGCATTTCAACACACCTCAAACATTCAGGAAGTGGAAAGAAAGAAATCAACTCAAACTAATGTTAACTCATGGTAATCAGGCACTGAACTCACACACACACACACTCACCCCTCGCCCCTCCTCCTTAACAACCCTGCACAATTCCCAGGGTCTAGTTCCCCTTCTGTGGGTGTGCACTCTCCCCAACTCTGCCTCTGATTGTGACAGATTTGGTTCTCCCACTGCATAATGAGCAACAAGCTTGTAGACACTGGCACAGTCACATCTTCCTTCTGCTGCTACGCAGAGCTGTGTGTGTGTGTGTGTCCTACAGGCCTTCTCGTCACTCTTCAATTGTGTGGTATTAATCCCAGAGCAGTTCCCAACCTTACTATACACACAGTACACACACAGTATACACACAGTACACACACAGTATACACACAGTACACACACAGTACACACACACAGTATACACACTACACACACAGTATGCACAGAGTATACACACACAGTATACACACAGTACACACACAGTACACACACACAGTATACACACTACACACACAGTATGCACAGAGTATACACACACAGTATACACACAGTACACACACAGTATACACACAGTATACACACACAGTATACACATAGTATACGCACACAGTATGCACAGAGTATGCACAGAGTATGCACACAGTATACACACAGTACACACACACAGTATACACACACAGTATGCACAGAGTTTGCACACAGTACACACACAGTATACACACACAGTATACACACAGTACACACACAGTATACGTACACAGTATACACGGAGTATACACATCTGCTCTTATCAACTATAGAATCAAACAAGCACCTATATGCATATGTTATTTTAATAGTTATTACCTATGCATATAGGTGCTTGTTTGATTCTATAATTGATAAGCGCAGGTGTGCATACTGTGTGCATACTGTGTGCATACTGTGTGCATACTATACACTGCATGTAATCAGATGGTTTTAGGTGGGTATATTTGTGCATCGTTTTGTATGTGTGTATGTGCATATATGTGTGTGTCCTGACCTGTGTGTGAACCTTTAACCCGGGTGCAAAGTGTTTCGAGAGTGTGCTGTGCTGCCACACCAGGCAGAAGTGAAACCTGTGGGTGTGTGTACCCATATCCCTCAGCGCCTCTAATGTCTGCCTCTCTCCGTTTCTCTCTCTATCTATCTCTTTTTCTCTCTTCATGGCAGCACGTCTGCTTTGGTGTGGTCACAGGTACGCAGCCGTATGCAGCCACACTCAGGGCTCTTAGACACACACACACACGGGCAGATCGGCACGTACTCGCCCCATGCAACCATTGTGGTCACCTGAGCCTGAGAATAAATGTGTGTTCTGTTTCTCACACACACACCTGTTAATATGCTTTTGTTGAATAATCATTATACTGTATGCCCATGTGAAGGCTGGTGCCTTTTCAGTGACAGTACATGTATAATGTGTGACAGTCTGCTCAGTGTGAATGTCTAGCTGAGACCTGTGTGTGGGAACATGATATGGCCATGGGCCCCTCTCTCAGTGTGTAACAGAGAGCTGAGAGAACTGAGAGTGTGGGAAAGAGAGAACTTAAAGCGCAACTGTTTGTCAGTTTTCTATGAGTGAAAGAGAAAATATTGTAATTGTGAAACTGGGTGTAATATTGGGGACGTACTGTATGACACTTTATGGATGTATAGGCATATGCATGTATCTGTGTGTGCTAGTGTCGGTATGAATGTCACTGTGTGTGTGTGTGTGTGTGTGTGTGTGTGTGTGTGTGTGTGTGTGTGTGTGTGTGTGAGAGAGAGAGAGAGAGGTGGCAAAACAATGAGAGAGAGAATGCAAGCTAAACTTGTGCTCTGCTATCATTCACTCTGGTTCAGTAGAGGGCTCAGATGAGAGTGATTCACCCACTGATGGAGTTTCCAGTGAAGGAAGGGCGTTCTCTGCCAATAACTACCCACCCCCTCCACTCCTCCTCTCAGTCCCCTCCTACCCTCCTACGGGGCCAGAGAGAGGGCCAGGCGAGGGGGCATGGACAACAACGGGAACTGGTGTGTGGGTGGCAGTGCCTAGGGATTGGGGGATAGAGGGAGGGATGGAGAGGAGAGGAGGGGAGGGTGCACTTGGGGCCTAGTGAATGGGTGGATCTGCCAGTATACTGTGCTGAGACACTGTGATTCAGCCCACGGTCAGAGGGGATTGGGAAACAGGTCGAGGGATGAAGGGAGGGCTCCCCTCACTGACAGATGCCACAGTCCAGACCCTCGGCACAGGAAGTCATTCATACTGGGCTTTGCTTATAGTAGGATCCCACTGTCCTCTCTGTCTCTCCAGGGTAGGGTTAGCCTCATACCTTAACAAGAACCATGTAACTTCCTGCCCATTTAACAGCTGTAATATGTCTGTCTGTCTGTCTGTCTGTCTGTCTGTCTGTCTGTCTGTCTGTCTGTCTGTCTGTCTGTCTGTCTGTCTGTCTGTCTGTCTGTCTGTCTGTCTGTCTGTCTGTCTGTCTGTCTGTCTGTCTGTCTGTCTGTCTGTCTGTCTGTCTGTCTGTCTGTCTGTCTGTCTGTCTGTCTGTATGTCTGTCTGTCTGTATGTATGTCTGTATGTCTGTATGTCTGTATGTATGTATGTCTGTATGTATGTATGTATGTATGTATGTCTGTCTGTATGTATGTATGTATGTATGTATGTATGTATGTCTGTCTGTCTGTCTGTCTGTCTGTCTGTCTGTCTGTCTGTATGTATGTGTCTGTCTGTCTGTCTGTCTGTATGTCTGTCTGTATGTCTGTCTGTCTGTATGTATGTATGTATGTATGTATGTATGTATGTATGTATGTATGTATGTATGTATGTATGTATGTATGTATGTATGTATGTATGTATGTATGTATGTATGTATGTATGTATGTATGTATGTATGTATGTATGTATGTATGTATGTATGTATGTATGTATGTATGTATGTATGTATGTATGTATGTATGTATGTATGTATGTATGTATGTATGTATGTATGTATGTATGTATGTATGTATGTATGTATGTATGTATGTATGTATGTATGTATGTATGTATGTATGTATGTATGTATGTATGTATGTATGTATGTATGTATGTATGTATGTATGTATGTATGTATGTATGTATGTATGTATGTATGTATGTATGTATGTATGTATGTATGTATGTATGTATGTATGTATGTATGTATGTATGTATGTATGTATGTATGTATGTATGTATGTATGTATGTATGTATGTATGTATGTATGTATGTATGTCTGTATGTATGTATGTATGTATGTATGTATGTATGTATGTATGTATGTATGTATGTATGTATGTATGTATGTATGTATGTATGTATGTATGTATGTATGTATGTATGTATGTATGTATGTCTGTATGTCTGTATGTCTGTATGTATGTATGTATGTATGTATGTATGTATGTATGTATGTATGTATGTATGTATGTATGTATGTACACCACACACACACACACAGTCAGTATTTCTGGAAGGTCATGGCCTGCAAACAAAAATGAGTCATTAGGGCATCCCCGGAACGTCAGGAGGTTGTGTCATGGTCCCCGAGATGTCCTTAATTCGTCCCCTGTTTGCTGGGTGGTCTAATTGCTTGTAAATGCACCCCATGTAGCCCACAGTGCCTCAGCATTGCCTCAGTCTTAATGTTCAGAGTTTAGCCTGCAGTTCAGCTCAAAGGGTTTGGGGGAGTATCAGAGTACAGTATGACACACACAGACACTAAAAACACACATGTGGATGGAAGAGGAGAGCTGATGCTACAACATTAACCCTAATGAGCTAACTGTAAAAGCCATGTCTTTGGATGGATTGATGGATGTGAGAGTGGCCCATCACTGGAGCTGCATTGCCAGGCCAGCTGTGTGTGTGTGTGTGTGTGTGTGTGTGTGTGTGTGTGTGTGTGTGTGTGTGTGTGTGTGTGTGTGTGTGTGTGTGTGTGTGTGTGTGTGTGTGTGTGTGTGTGTGTGTGTGTGTGTGTGTGTGTGTGTGTTTTGGAACTGTGTTGTGAGAGGGGCCCTGACAGCACTGTGCCAAAGGGTCTGTTCAGCTCATGGCCCACCAGGATACTCTGCTCACACACGCACACACACATTTGTACACACACACACACACACGTACTGTACACATACACACTCACCCCCCTTTTCAGCCCATTTCCTCTGCACAGGGCATGAGAACCCTGATCTCTCTCCTCCCACTCTCCTCTTTTCCTTCTCTCCTATCCCCAATGAGCCCCTGTCCTCTCACTCACCCCCCCCTTCTCTGCCCTCCCTCCCTCAATCATATCTTCACCCTGCCCTGCCCTCCACACTCTCTGGTAACCCTCTTTCCTCATGGTTCTCCTCTCCTCCGCTACTCTCCTCTTTCTCTCCTTTTATTTCCTGCCTCCATCTGTGCCCAATTTACCCCGATCATGCTCTGTTTTTTTCATCGATAATTTGTTTTTGATTCCCTGGAATTAGAAAAGCATTGTGTGCACTCTCGCTCGGGCGAGCACACACACATACAAACACACATGCACGCACACACACATGCACACACACATGCACACACACTTGCGCTCACACACATACTCACACATTTTTATTGTATTATTCTATAAAAGTTGCTATAAATCACTGGTTATTAATCGGCCCCAGACGGCCCTCCCTCCCTCTCCCCCTCTCGCTCTCCGCACAAACACAGACCAGATGCATAGGAAATGGGATGGCAAGAAGGGCACCCAAGAGACAGATTGCTTTTTCTCTTTTTTTCCCTGCGTTCTTTTCTCTCCCTCCTTCCCTCTATTTTCTGAGAACGTTCATTTGTGTTGAAATGCCCAGACCCTGGACTCACAGAGGAAATAAAGTTTAAATCAAAGTTTAGAAAAAATAAATGAAAGAATAAATATAAATGGTCCTTGTGCCAAATATCCCGGTGTGTGGGATAGAGGTTACATGTCCATCCTCTGTTGTTGAAGGCAAATGGGTTCAAGTCCTGCTGGTTGAATTGAACCTAGTTCGTCATATAAACACTCAACACACTTACATGTGTGCATTCAATCTCTCTCTTTTTCTCTCTCCCTTTCTCTCTCATACACCCCCCCCCCTCCTGTCCTACTCTCTCTCTCCCTGTCCATACACACAGGGACACCCTTTCTATGACAGTGTCTACCATGGCAACGTCCTATGCTTGCATAGTTAGTGAGTGACTACTGCCCTCTGACATTGTCCTTAACTTACACTTGTACTGAACCAGTTTTCTTTCTGAAGGATACTGTGTATGTGTCTGCCCTGTTGGCTGTGTCATCTCTGTGCCCTCTAACTGACACTGTGCAGTGACACAGTGTTTCCCTGCCAGACACCCGGTTTCCTCACCATTAGTTCAGACACTCTCAGATTAGCCTTCAGTTCCCCCTGATCAGGCCACAGTTACACACACCTGCACCCCTCGCCACTGGCTGACTCTCGCACTCAGAGTGAAAGGGCAAGAAACCACCAGAGAAACGGATGTGGATAGAGAGTGAGGGAGAGAGAGTAAAAGAGAGCGATAGAGTTGGAGGGAGAGAGGAGGAGAGAAAGTTTGAGACTGAGGAGGGAGGGAGAGAGAGAGAAAGAGAGAGAGAGGGAGGATGTGAGTGTATTGTAAGTGAGTGGACATATCTGTCCCACCCTGTCCTTTGACTGACTGGGAGCCTGTGTGTCTGTTCACAGAAAGCATCAATGTGAGAAATGTGTGCCTGTTGGTTGCAGAGCCGAGCTAGGTGAAGAGGAGAGCGCTGGTTTTCAGCCACGCAGGGACTGCCTGCAGAGTTCTGCCAAGAGCAACATGGAGCTATGTTCTTAGGGAGAGCTATGAGGGTGAGGGGAGCGGGGAGGGAGGGCAAGGCGAGGCTGTGTGGTGTTCCCCAGGGCACCTCCTTGGGCTTGCTCCAAGGTCCTATTAGCTGATATGGCAAGATGTGACATGGTGTGTCACTACCATACAGGTTCCACTCCATCATGTTTTATATCGCCATTCAATGTTACAAACTAAGATACGCTCTTTGGGGCTGATTCTTACCCGAGTTAAGCGCATGTAAATGGAACATAATTCCCTTTTTATGCATTTTCCTCTCAACGCATATTCTGACCTTGAATTTAAGCATGATAATTGCATGTCATTCATACTATTCATTGGGGTTGAGATCTTAACTTAACTCCCTAATAATTCCACCATCTTTACCGGCAAATAAACAATTAAAAAGGTCTAGCAACCTGTCGGTTCCAGTGTCTACTTTCTTTTTCCTGATTGAAATAACACCATTCTCCATGCACTGTAATTTACAACTTGATAGGAGCTATTGATAAGATCTAGGTAAAAGAGTAAGCCATTTGGATACGTGGATTGTAAATAGAAAGTGCAATTGTTTTAGATCAATTTTACCTTATGATCGCTGGAGACAAATGTGAAACCAGTCAAATGGCAGCAAACTGAACTATATCAACATCACCTTTTCCACATTAAAGTTTATGAAATGCTGGCCTTATAACTTGGGATGAAATTTGGCTGTAGGCTTCCGTGGCCATGCGCAAATGACAGTATAGCGCCAAACTTGAACAATTGAATATGGCAACTTTCAGGATGAATCAAACCACTGACACGTCCTGACCTTAGTTCCTTTTTTATGTCTCTATTTTAGTTTGGTCAGGGCGTGAGTTGGGGTGGGCATTCTATGTTTGTTCTGTGTGTTATAGTTCTATGTGTTTGGCCTGGTATGGTTCCCAATCAGAGGCAGCTGTCAATCGTTGTCTCTGATTGAGAACCATACTTAGGTAGCCTGTTCCCACCTGGTGTTTGTGGGTAGTTGTTTTCTGTGTCTGTGTTTCACCATACAGAACTGTTTCGATTTTCATTGTTTCACTTTGGTTATTTTGTATTCAGTGTTCAGTTATATTTCATTAAAATGAACACTTACCACGCTACGTTTTGGTCCGATCTTTCATACTCATCAGATGAAGAAGATCGTTACAACCACTGTATTTTTCATTCACAAATATTTTTGTGCATAAAGGCTCTCCAAACCAATTTTTTATTATTCATAAATCATTTCCTAACCCTAAATAATATACAGATAAAAGTATTTTTCTACCAATTGGTGCTGAAAAGGAGACAAATGTGTGTATTTTCATGGCTTTCTTTCATTGATCCTGTCACGGATCCCGCCGGAACTTTCATTACGCACAACTGTCCCCTATTCCCACTGATTAGGACTTGTATAATTGTGCCCTTTGGTTTCCATTGGGCCGTCCATTATTGCTACAATGTCCGTTGGTCGTGTGAGTATCTGTGCTGTGTGTTTTGGCTTTCATGCCATTGTGGATTGAGCAGATGATTACAGGTGTTCCCATGTGTTATTTATTCGAGGTACTCCTCGCTCTTCTGACGAAGATGAGTAGTATGAAGGATCGGAGGACCAATGCGCAGTGTGGTATGTGTTCATAGTTTTTTAACCTCTAGCGTCGAGCAATCCCGTATCCGGGAGCGTAATTATAGCCTCAAGCTCATTACCATAACGCAACGTTAACTATTCATGAAAATCGCAAATTAAATGAAAGAAATATATTCACTCACAAGCTTGGCCTTTTGTTAACAACACTGTCATCTCAGATTTTCAAAATATGCTTTTCAACCATAGCTACACAAGCATTTGTGTAAGAGTATTGATAGCTAGCATAGCATTAAGCCTAGCATTCAGCAGGCAACATTTTCACAAAAACAAGAAAAGCATTCAAATAAAATAATTTACCTTTGAAGAACTTCGGATGTTTTCAATGAGGAGACTCTCAGTTAGATAGCAAATGTTCATTTTTCCAAAAAGATTGTGTAGGAGAAATCGCTCCATTTTGTTCATCATGTTTGGCTCAGAAAAATATCAGAAAATGCAGTCTCTATAACGCCAAACTTTTTACCAAATTTCACTCCATAATTTCGACAGAAACATGGCAAACGTTGTTTAGAATCAATCCTCAAGGTGTTTTTCACACATCTATTCGATGATAAATCATTCGTGGCAGCTGTGTTTCTCCTCGAAGCAAACGAAAAATACAGCAGCTGGAGATTACACAATAATTGCAACGGAGGACACCAAGCGGCCACCTGGTAGATGTAGTCTCTTAAGGTCAATCTTCCAATGATTTGCCTACAAATATGTCACAATGCTGTCGACACCTTGGGGAAACGACAGAAAGTCTAAGCTCATTCGTGACCCATACACAGCCATATAAGGAGACATTGGAACACAGCGCATTCCAAATCTGGGGCACTTCCTGTATGAAATTTCATCTTGGTTTCGCCTGTAGCATTAGTTCTGTGGCACTCACAGACAATATCTTTGCAGTTTTGGAAACGTCAGAGTGTTTTCTTTCCAACGCTGTCAATTATATGCATAGTTGACCATCTTTTCATGACAAAACATCTTGTTTAAAACGGGAACGTTTTTTATCCATAAATTAAAAGAGCGCCCCCTATATCCAAGAAGTTAATGAATAGCGAACACTGAACAGAACAATAAACGTGAAGTAATCAAAACCGAAACAGTCCCGTGTGGCACAATCACTAACACGGAAAAATAAATACCCACGAAACACAGGTGGAAAAATGCTACCTAAGTATGATTCTCAATCAGAGACAACTAACGACACCTGCCTCTGATTGAGAACCATACTAGGCTGAACACAGAAACCAACATAGAAAAACAAACACAGACTGCCCACCCCAACTCACACCCTGACCATACTAAAATAAAGACAAAATAAAGGAACTAAGGTCAGAACGTGACATTCATTGTTTTTTCCCGGTGTTACATTTTCAAATAAAGAGAGAATGTACACCTACCACGCTGCACCTTGGTCAGGTCATTTATCATACGACGACGAGCGTAACAGGGTTACTACCCTGTGTTTTCTTACGTGTTTGTTTGGTCTTCGTCTCAGTGCCTTTACACGGCACGCTGTAATTTGGTCTTAGTAAAAAAACTAATACGCATTCCTTCACCTGTCTCCCGAATCTCTTCATACCAATGTGACAGATGCCTAATATTCTGAACTGTTCTCTCCATATATTCTAGTGCAGGGCTACCATCCTGTAGGTTTTCACTCCAACCCTAATCTAGCGCATCTGATTCTAATAATAAGCTGGTTGATAAGCTGAATTAGGTTAGTTACAACTAGGGTTGGAGGGTAGCTCTCCAGGAACAGGATTGGAGAGCCCTGTTGTAGTAAGTGTTGAGAAAATTTGAATTTAAGGTATGCCAAATTAAAAGGGATGGCTTTAGACAAATGTACTGAAAACCCTATTGAATGAAAACTCCATGAGAACCTATTCGCCCGCAAGTGGGAGGGTTTTCAGCTGTTGCTGTAAATGGGCGCATTTGAGCAGATCACTTTTGTCAAGATGTGTGTTGTATTATGGGTAAAAATCCTGACCGCATGAACTTTACAAAAATCATGTGATCGCTGCAGTTGCTTCTCCCCACTGTACCATGCAGCCCTTACCTATTATCTATCAACCAATCTCTGTTTTGATATTTGTTTTATCCACGCGAAGGTGTCCAAAGACGTGACAGGAACCAACTTTGGAGTGACTCTAAAGGTACAGGGGACACAAATAAGTGTTTTTGAGACCTCTCACTAACTAATTAATTGCACACTTGTTACATTCTCAGTTTGTGAGTGGGTGATATGGTGGTGTAGAAACATTTATTTCGACATGAATAAAGAAAATGGTTTATGAACAATAGTAGCTATGTTGACACTACCATGTTGATCTGAGCCTTGCTGTTGGAAAACCACTACAGTGTCTGACTTTCTGCTGTTGAAGATGCACCTCGCCTGATTTAACTCGCAGACTTTCGTCTACAGTCGGCTTCGGTAGGCTGGCCACTCGAACACACCCAATGTATTCATTGCATGCAAAGGAACCACGCCTGCAAAGGCTGTTACACACCTGCAGAAGGTAAGTCTGAATACTAACTACTGAGAAGTGCATAGGAAAGGCCAGTGGTGGAAAAAATACCCAATTGTCATACTTGAGTGAAAGTAAAGATACTGTAGTTTAATAGAAAATGACTCAAGTAAAAGTGAAAGTCACCCTTTAAACTACTACTTGAGTAATAGTCTAAAAGTATGTTTTTAAATATACTTAAGTATCAAAAGTAAATATTGCACAAATATACAATGAGGGAAAAAACGTATTTGATCCCCTCCTGATTGTGTACGTTTGTCCACTGGCAAAGAAATGATCCGTCTATCATTTTAAGGGGAGGTTTATGTGAACAGTGAGAGACAGAATAACAACAAAAATCCAGAAAAACACATGTCAAGAATGTTATAAATTGATTTGCATTTTAATGAGGGAAATAAGTATTTGACCCCTCTGCAAAACACGACTTAGTACTTGGTGGCAAAACCATTGTTGGCAATCACAGAGGTCAGACGTTTCTTGTAATTGGCCACCAGGTTTGCACACATCTCAGGAGGGATTTTGTCCCACTCCTCTTTGCAGATCTTCTCTAAATCATTAAGGTTTCGAGGCTGACATTTGGCAACTCGAACCTTCAGCTCCCTCCACAGATTTTCTATGGGACTACGGTCTGGAGACTGGCTAGGCCACTCCAGGACCTTAAAGTGCTTCTTCTTGAGCCACTTCTTTGTTGCCTTGGCCGTGTGTTTTGGGTCATTGTCATGCTGGAATACCCATCCATGACCCATTTTCAATGCCCTGGCTGAGGGAAGGAGGTTCTTCCCCAAGATTTGACGGTACATGGCCCCGTCCATCGTCCCTTTGATGCTGTGAAGTTGTCCTGTCCCCTTAGCAGAAAAACACCCCCAAAGCATAATGTTTCCACCTCCATGTTTGACGGTGGGGATGGTGTTCTTGGGGTCATAGGCAGCATTCCTCCTCCTCCAAACACGGCGAGTTGAGTTGATGACAAAGAGCTCCATTTTGGTCTCATCTGACCACAATACTTTCACCCAGTTGTCCTCTGATTCATTCAGAAGTTCATTGGCAAACTTCAGATGGGCATGTATATGTGCTTTCTTGAGCATTGGATTGATTGTGTCTGTGGACAGGTGTCTTTTATACAGGTAACAAACTGAGATTAGGAGCACTCCCTTTAAGAGTGTGCTCCTAATCTCAGCTCGTAACCTGTATAAAAGACACCTGAGAGCCAGAAATCTTTCTGATTGAGAGGGGGTCAAATACTTATTTCCCTCATTAAAATGCAAATCAATTTAACATTTTTGACATGCTTTTTTCTGGATTTTTTTGTTGTTATTCTGTCTCTCACTGTTCAATAAACCTACCATTAAAAATATAGACTGATCATTTCTTTGTCAGTGGGCAAACGTACAAAATCAGCAGGGATCAAATACTTTTCCCCCTCACTGTATTTAAGTATCAAAAGTATACATGATTTCACAATGCTTATTTGGCAAACCAGACGCCACAATTCTTGTTTTTTATTTATGGTTAGCCAGACAATCATTACAAACTAAGCATTTGTGTTTAGTGAGTCGGCCAAGTCAGATGCAGTATGGATGACCGGAGATTATTTCATGAAGTGCGTGAATTGGACCATTTTCCTGTCCTGCTAAGCATTCAAAATGTAACAAGTACTTTTTGGTGTCAGGGAAAATGGAGTAAAAAGTAGATATTTTCTTTAGGAATGTAGTGAAGTAAAAGTTGTCAAAAATATAAATAGTAAGTAAAGCACAGATAGCACAAAAAATTCAGTGGAGAGAAAAAGTATGTGAACCCTTTGGAATGACTTAGATTGCTGCATAAATTGGTTATACAATTTAATCTGATCATCTAAGTCACAACAATAGACAAACAGTCTGTTTAAACTAATAACACATACAATTATATGTTTTCATGTCTTTATTGAACACATCGTGTAAACATTCACAGTGCAGGGTGGGAAAAGTATGTGAACTCCTTGCAAACTTCAGACGTGCAGCAATGGGTTTTTTTGGACAGCAATGGCTTCTTCCGTGATGTCCTCCAATGAACACCATTCTTGTTTAGTGTTTTACGTATCGTACTCGTCAGAGATATTAACATGTTCCAGAGATTTCTGTAAGTCTTTAGCTGACACTCTAGGATTCTTCTTAACCTCATTGAGCATTTTACGCTGTGCTCTTGCAGTCGTCTTCCCTTACGGCCACTCCTAGGGAGAGTAGCAACAGTGCTGAACTTTCTCCATTTATAGACAGCGTGTCTTACTGTGGACTGATGAACATCAAGGCTTTTAGAGATACTTTTGTAACCATTTCCAACTTTATGCAAGTCAACAATTCTTCTTCTACGATCTCTTTTGTTCGAGGCCTGGTTCACATCAGGCAATGCTTCTTGTGTAAAAAGCAAACTCACATTTTTATAATTTGTGTGTTATTAGTTTAAGCACACTATGTTTGTCTATTGTTGTGACTTAGATGAAGATCAGATCAAAATGTATTTCCAATTCCAAAGGGTTCACATTCTTTTTCTTGCCAATGTAAGTAGTACTTTAAAATACTTTTACTTAAGTACTTTACAACACTGGAAAAGGCGTGCATTTCCTAAGTCTAAATCGGGCTCCATAGATTTATGCACAGGAAGTTGGTGGCACCTTAACTGAGAAGGACGGGCTCATGGTAATGCCTGAAGCAGAATTAGTGGAATGGTATTAAATGCATCAAACACATGGTTTCCATGTATTTGATGCCATTCCATTTAATCCTTTCCAGACATTATTATGAGCTGCCCTCCCCTTAGCAGCCTCCACTGGATTTATGATGCTTTTTTAAAGAAGTTGATGTAGGCCTTCAGTCCATGTATCCTGTCACTGAATGAATTACATTTTCGTTTTTTTCATGATGATGATTATGAGGATAATGAGAATGAGAATGATGATGATGCTGATGACTAGAGAGAGATCCCACATCAACAGAATAAGTGAGCTTGGCATTGCTTATTTGTGTGTCTAATTGTTCAGCACCTCTGTAGGGTAGAGTGAGAAGAGATGAGCAGTGGTCTGGTGGGTGGTAAAGGTGAGAGAGCAGAGTGGAGCTGAGATACCGATGTTCACTCTCAACAGCCCCTTATTGGC
The DNA here is from genome assembly GCF_018296145.1 of Oncorhynchus tshawytscha. Classification (NCBI taxonomy): domain Eukaryota; kingdom Metazoa; phylum Chordata; class Actinopteri; order Salmoniformes; family Salmonidae; genus Oncorhynchus; species Oncorhynchus tshawytscha. Next base: position 35,435,384 of record NC_056442.1, read on the forward strand.
AACAGCCTGCCACAGATGTCCACTCTCAACAGCCCCTCACTGGCCACAGCCTGCCACAGATGTCCACTCTCAACAGCCCCTCACTGGCCACAGCCTGCCACAGATGTCCACTCTCAACAGCCCCTCACTGGCGACAGCCTGCCACAGATGTCCATTCTCAACAGCCCCTCACTGGCCACAGCCTGCCACAGATGTCCACTCTCAATAGCCCCTCACTGGCCACAGCCTGCCACAGATGTCCACTCTCAACAGCCCCTCACTGGCCACAGCCTGCCACCGATGTCCACTCTCAACAGCCCCTCACTGGCCACAGCCTGCCACCGATGTCCACTCTCAACAGCCCCTCACTGGCCACAGCCTGCCACCGATGTCCACTCTCAACAGCCCCTCACTGGCCACAGCCTGCCACAGATGTCCACTCTGCCACAGATGTCCACTCTCAACAGCCCCTCACTGGCCACAGCCTGCCACAGATGTCCACTCTCAACAGCCCCTCACTGGCCACAGCCTGCCACAGATGTCCACTCTCAACAGCCCCTCACTGGCCACAGCCTGCCACAGATGTCCACTCTCAACAGCCCCTCACTGGCCACAGCCTGCCACAGATGTCCATTCTCAACAGCCCCTCCTCACTGGCCACAGCCTGCCACAGATGTCCATTCTCAACAGCCCCTCACTGGCCACAGCCTGCCACAGATGTCCACTCTCAACAGCCCCTCACTGGCCACAGCCTGCCACAGATGTCCACTCTCAACAGCCCCTCACTGGCCACAGCCTGCCACAGATGTCCACTCTCAACAGCCCCTCACTGGCCACAGCCTGCCACCGATGTCCACTCTCAACAGCCCCTCACTGGCCACAGCCTGCCACCGATGTCCACTCTCAACAGCCCCTCACTGGCCACAGCCTGCCACCGATGTCCACTCTCAACAGCCCCTCACTGGCCACAGCCTGCCACAGATGTCCACTCTCAACAGCCCCTCACTGGCCACAGCCTGCCACAGATGTCCACTCTCAACAGCCCCTCACTGGCCACAGCCTGCCACAGATGTCCACTCTCAACAGCCCCTCACTGGCCACAGCCTGCCACAGATGTCCACTCTCAACAGCCCCTCACTGGCCACAGCCCCTCAGCCTGCCACAGATGTCCACTCTCAACAGCCCCTCACTGGCCACAGCCTGCCACAGATGTCCACTCTCCAGCCCCTCTGGCCACAGCCTGCCACAGTCCTCCAACAGCCCCTCACTGGCCACAGCCTGCCACAGATGTCCACTCTCAACAGCCCCTCACTGGCCACAGCCTGCCACAGATGTCCACTCTCAACAGCCCCTCACTGGCCACAGCCTGCCAGATGTCCACTCTCCACAGCCCCTCACTGGCCACAGCCTGCCCAGATGTCCATTCTCAACAGCCCCTCACTGGCCACAGCCTGCCACAGATGTCCACTCTCAACAGCCCCTCACTGGCCACAGCCTGCCACAGATGTCCACTCTCAACAGCCCCTCACTGGCCACAGCCTGCCACAGATGTCCACTCTCAACAGCCCCTCACTGGCCACAGCCTGCCACAGATGTCCACTCTCAACAGCCCCTCACTGGCCACAGCCTGCCACAGATGTCCACTCTCAACAGCCCCTCACTGGCCACAGCCTGCCACAGATGTCCACTCTCAACAGCCCCCTCACTGGCCACAGCCTGCCACAGATGTCCACTCTCACAGCCCCTCAGCCCCTCACTGGCCACAGCCTGCCACAGATGTCCACTCTCAACAGCCCCTCACTGGCCACAGCCTGCCACAGATGTCCACAGATTCTCAACAGCCCCTCACTGGCCACAGCCTGCCACAGATGTCCACTCTCAACAGCCCCTCACTGGCCACAGCCTGCCACAGATGTCCACTCTCAACAGCCCCTCACTGGCCACAGCCTGCCACAGATGTCCATTCTCAACAGCCCCTCACTGGCCACAGCCTGCCACAGATGTCCACTCTCAACAGCCCCTCACTGGCCACAGCCTGCCACAGATGTCCACTCTCAACAGCCCCCTCACTGGCCACAGCCTGCCACAGATGTCCATTCTCAACAGCCCCTCACTGGCCACAGCCTGCCACAGATGTCCACTCTCAACAGCCCCTCACTGGCCACAGCCTGCCACAGATGTCCACTCTCAACAGCCCCTCACTGGCCACAGCCTGCCACAGATGTCCATTCTCAACAGCCCCTCACTGGCCACAGCCTGCCACAGATGTCCAGCCTCTCCAACAGCCCCTCACTGGCCACAGCCTGCCACAGATGTCCACTCTCAACAGCCCCTCACTGGCCACAGCCTGCCACAGATGTCCACTCTCAACAGCCCCTCACTGGCCACAGCCTGCCACAGATGTCCACTCTCAACAGCCTCCTCACACAGATGGCCACAGCCTGCCAGCCTGCCAGATGTCCACTCAACAGCCCCTCAACAGTCCCCTCACTGGCCACAGCCTGCCACAGATGTCCACTCTCAACAGCCCCTCACTGGCCACAGCCTGCCACAGATGTCCACTCTCAACAGCCCCTCACTGGCCACAGCCTGCCACAGATGTCCACTCTCAACAGCCCCTCACTGGCCACAGCCTGCCAACGCTCGGCGAAATATCCTGCATCGCTACAAATATGTAAATATGTTGACTTGGAGGGATGGTCTCTTCTGACCTTGTAGCGCTTTAGGAGAGAGTGGAGGGAGAGAAAACAGCTCCAGCGCTCTATATAAGGGCCTGCTTTGGGCTTAAACCTAGCTTCAGGCCCTGAAAACAGACACACACACACAGGCCCTGAACACAGACACATCACATATACATTATGACCCTGTGTGTTTAGTCCTGAACAGACTCGACACACTTGTAGAAAGTGGTGGTCAGCAAGCCAGTGTTCCCACACACACATACACACATCTGTGTGTTCACCATATGACAGAAGACATTTTAGCCCAGTCATCATCTCCAGTTCCCATCCCTAGGCCGTGTTGTGCAGTCAATGGACAAAATACAAAATGTCAGTGTGTGCCTGTTGTCTCATATCTGTAGTGAAGCAGCAGCAGCACCCCCCAGCAGCCTGCTGTGACCCGGCTGAACTCTCAGTGCCCTCACAGGGGTGGGTGACTAAAAAGGAGAAAGAAGAGAGAGAGAAACCATACTCACTGGTCTCATTTTCCATAAATCTACCTCTGTCTTTGATATGTGTGGTTAGACTGTGTGTGTGTGTGTGTGTATGCCAGCAGTCTGTGTGTGTGTGATGGGTTTCAGTCCATGCTTTTCTGGCTTGTGGGTATTGGCTTGTGGTTTGGGTCTGGGTAGGGAGAGAGGGTGAGGGTGGTTATGAGCTTCATAGCTGCTACACTGAGACATACTGGCACCACCCGAGCAGTGCTGGTTCCTCTCTCAAAATAGGGAACCACCACAGGTGTGTGTGTGTGTGTGTGTGTGTGTGTGTGTGTGTGTGTGTGTGTGTGTGTGTGTGTGTGTGTGTGTGTGTGTGTGTGTGTAGGGTCATACCGTGGTTGTAGGGTCACACACAGGGTCATACCGTGTGTAAGGAGGTGTGGAGATGGGAGAACCTTCCAAAAGGACAACCATCTCTGAAGCACTCCACCAAATCAGGCCTTTATGGTAGAGTGGCCAGACGGAAGCCACTCTTCAGTAAAAGGCACATGACAGCCTGCTTGGAGTTTGCCAAAAGACACAAGAAACAAGATTCTCTGGTCTGATGAAACCAAGACTGAACTCTTTGGCCTGAATGCCAAGCATCACGCCTGGAAGAAACCTGGCACCATCCTTATGGGGAAGCATGAGGGTGGCAGCATCATGCTGTGGGGATGTTTTTCAGCAGCAGGGACTGGGAGACTAGTCAGGATCGAGGGAAAGATGAACGGAGCAAAGTTCAGCGAGATCCTTGATGAAAACCTGCTCCAGAGTGCTCAGGACCTCAGACTGTGGCGAAGGTTCACCTTCCAACAGGACAATGACCCTAAGCACACAGCCAAGACAACGCAGTACTGGCTTCAGGACAAGTCTCTGAATGTCCTTGAGTGGCCCAGCCAGAGCCTGGACTTGAACCCAATCGAACATCTCTGGAGAGACCTGAAAATAGCTGTGCAACGACGCTCCCCATCCAACCTGACAGAGCTTGAGAGGATCTGCAGAGAAGAATGGGGGAAACTCCCCAAATACAGGTTTGCCAAGATTGTAGTTACATACCTAAGAAGACTTGAGGCTGAAATCGCTGCCAAAGGTGCTTCAACAAAGTACTGAGTAAGGGTCTGAAGACTTATGTAAATGTGATATTTCTGTGTTTTATACAGTAAATTTGCAAAAATGTCTAAAACCTGTTTTTGCTTTGTCATTATGGGTTATTGTATGTAGATTGATGAGGAAAAAACAAATAATTTAATCAATTTTAGAGTAAGGCTGTAATGTAACAAAATGTGGCAAAAGTGAAGTGGTCTGAATACTTTCCAAATGCACCGTATGTCTTCAACCAGTGAATGTTCACACAGTTGTGAGTGCCGTCAGGCTGATTACGTCTAGCAATCATGTGACTAAGTGGATACATTTGCTTTCAGACTTGTCACTCTGTGAGGTTTATTATCAATTTTACACTTGCTGTGATTTTGTCCTCTAATGGTT